>NW_003303585.1:96232-107203 GCF_000142945.1 Phytophthora infestans T30-4
CGTAGCTGGGTCGTCGTTCGGCTTTATTCCTTCAAGTAGTAATACCTCCCGACTATCATAGTCCTTGGTCGCGTCGGAGTGCTCATCCGCTGAGTTTGTTGTGACGGCAGAACTGACTTCCGTGCGTGCAAACGCGTCCTTAGTATAACTGACATCCTGGCGACATGATGTGGCCCCGTCCCAATCACTCTCGGTGTTTAGATCTGCTGACGCCGAGTCCACCGCCCCTGACTGGATAATGCAGGCTTCCGGCGTACCCATCGCTGAGTTCACCACGGCTGCAGAACTTGGTCTAATGACTCCAAACCTGGCTCGGTTGTCAATAACGGGTTGAGCGTCACGTAAGGCGTGTTCAGAGCGTTTTTCAGGGTTTCCTTCCGTAATAGCTGAGTCTTCAGTCGCCGACACGTTTTCCTTGGCCCTTATTGCACTTGTTCCTTCAACCGCTGAGTTCGTATTGACGTCAGAAATGGCGCCACCGCCTTCAAACTTGGACAGCTGATGGGAGACATCTTGGCCATCGTGTTGCACCGGCGTACGATCCGCTCGGACGTCTTCCAGCTTGAACGCTGAGTTTATAGCCGGGTCACCCCTTGTCACCCCTGAAGTCGATATGACGTCTGCGTTACCGAGACGCCTCTCGTCGTCGCCGGCTTCAGTATCAGCTTCGATCCTTCTCCAGCGTTCGGCGCATGTTAATTCTGGTCCATTTTCCACTGGAGGGGGTCGTTTTTCTACCGCCGTCGGAACTGGGTATTTTCGTCTTTCCACAGCTGGCGGCTGGTGTGACAACCAGTCCTCGTACAGTCGTTGTTCTTTCTGCAGCAAATCTTTGTCCATCGCTGACTCAAATGCCAATATCTGCCAGTCACGGTATTTCGCCGAGTTCACGCGGACATATCCCTCATTGGCCAGTACTCCGTGTGGTTGCCATTTTATCACATAAAAGTGAGGTGGGCACCAGACTGACGTTGGTCGTACGTTCGTAATCAGGACATGGGTTGGTCTTCCTCGGCGATTAAAAACAACCGTTGGAATCCAACCCTTCGTCCGTCGCACCCACAAGTCATGCGTCGCCTCACTGGGCTGCCGCCTGGGCAATTTGAACTCAGCGGTCATTCGACTTTCGATTGTTAGCCCGTCTGGGGGCCCGCATGGGACATTTGGTCCGAACTCGGTCTTGGTCGGCGCATTACTTGATCGGATGAGTGGGATCACCATCGCATCGGGTAGCTTGACCGCCGAGTTGTACAGATCCAGACGGATCCCAGCTGGGATCATGAAGTCGGGTGCCGAGAATCAAACCAACTTCGGGCATGATGAGGCATTATCCATACTTTCAAACTCGGAATGTCACTTCCCCAGCCGAGTGTCACCTTTCACAACTGCTCTTGGACGGTTGTCACCATTCTGGATTTACTTTATTTCCTTGTATGTCGATTCGCTTATCTCGGCTGGCCACTCTCTTGAGACGCACTTTCCTCGCGAAGTATTCACTAATCGCCGAGACATTTGCTCCGGTATCCAATAATATCTTGGTCCTTCGGTCGTTCACTGCACCCAATACGAGAGCTCTCATTCTAACTCGGCGATCAAACGTCTGTGCTGACCACCATCCCAGCCGTTCTCCCGGAAGCAGCTTCCTGATTCTGGTACGATGCACGGCCTGGTCTGACTGCCGAGTTACACTTGCAATCGCTCGGTGGTTATCATCTAACCCACCGAGCTCACGTTCAATTCCGTCGATTTCACACATTCAACTGCCACCCCCGCTTCTTCCCTCGGGCCGTCCTGCTTCGCATACGAAGGCAAACAAGAAGTTCGCCTCAACTGCAGGTTCAGCTGACTGTGGCAGCCCGGCATATTCCAACCCAGTCAGTGTTTGCGGGCCGCCGAGTTTAAATCACTCGGCGCGTAAAGGTTTTGCAGGTCTTCTGGCACTTGCGACTTGTCGACAGAGTTTTTCACGAACGCACCCAGCTTCTCATATTGACGAAACAGCTCGCACTGGCCGCCTTCATGGACTTGTCTGCAGAATTTGCAGCGTCGTCGACAGTAGTGAGCCGAGTGCCTCGTTCTTCCACAAGCTGCACAAAGTCCACGCTGTGAGTTGTCGCGTGATCCATCTCCACGGTTCGACTGTTCTCGCTGGTTGTATGATCGCGGAGGTCGGTTCGCTGAGGTTGTCCAACTTCGATTCGAGCCATTCTGGTCTCCCGCCGAGTTCTCTCGGCGGTCCGGTGTATTTCCCTTATCATTGGAAACGCCGGCGTCTATGTAGTCGTCGTCTTCCGCTGAGTCGTGACTTCCGGACTGGTCCTCATCATCCCATTCGTCTTCGGAGTGGTCGCGGTTTTCTTCCTTGCGACTGCGCTTCTCATGTCGACGTCCATCTCGGCGTTCATCTCGGCGGCTTTGGCCCTTCCGCTTGTCGTCTCGGCCTCGTGGGATCACGAGTCGGTCGCGTTGCTTCTTGCGCTTCTCGCCGAGGATCCGACGATTGATTATCTGTTCCACCTTACTGATGTCTTCCAACTGCAAGGGGTACATCAAATTCATCACATCGTCATCACCACAATGCAGCAAGAAGCGTTCGACATGGTCATCCGCTTCGGCGCCACCCTTCTCGTACTGGATCTTGGCTGTCCGAGCATACCCGTTGAGTCAGATCAGGAAGTCGCAGATCGGTTCGTTGACTTTACGTCTCGCCGAGTAGTGCCGAGTGCGGGCGGATTGGTCGAACTGTGAGCAATAATAATCCAGGAACGCCTCGCTGAGTAGTTTCCAACGTCGCTGAGTCTTCTTCGGCAGCTGCCTGTACCAACTCTTCGCCGCGCGTCCCAAGCATAGCGAGAAAGGTTCGCTACTGCTCGCGTCTCTGTGCTTGCTCTTGTGCTTCTTCTTGCTATATTTGCTCTCTTTCTTTTTCTTCTTGCTTTTATCCTTCTTCTCGCGCTTCAGCGTCTTCTCATCGCCCTCTGAACGCTTCACAAACTTTAGACCCTGCACTTTGGGGCATCCTGGTGCTCTTCATCTCGTAGATGAAACGCCTGAGCCACTGGAGCGACGCGTCAGAGCGGTAGCGCTTTCCTTCGAACTCGGCGATTTTGTCGAGCGAGGCGTGGGTTCGGACTTCTAGGTACTGCGTCGAGTCCTCTTCAGCCGCGTCAAAGCTCAAGTTTCGGATGTAGTCCTTCACGGTTTCTTCACGGTTACCGCTCACGTCGAAGGCGTCGTCGTCTTCTTCATCCTCCTCGTAAGCTTCAGCCTCGTCTGCAGCGTCATACAATTCACGGTAACGACCAACATTCCGCTGTCCACGACTCGGCGCTCGCTGAGTCGGGTTTAGCTTCATTGGAGTCAGCATGTGGGAGTCTTCAAAGTACGGAGTCCTTTGCGTAGCGCGGAACACTTCACGTCTCTTCGTCTCCGGGGTCTTCGGCAAAGGAATCTTGCTTGGGTCTTCGCCGAGTGGTTTGAACTCGGCTACTCGGCTGTACACCTTCTTCGTTCCACCAGGGGCCTTCTCCAATCCAAACGCCACTCTCAACTTCTTCTTCCATTGCCAGAGCTCAGCTCCGCCACGGGTCAGACTCCAGTCGGACAGGATGAGGCTGTTTGGTCGGCTGTTGCACCGATAGCCCATCGCCTTCAACAGCAACACAGTTTCTTCCACCAACTGATTGATGTTGGCTGCACGCATCGGCTGAGTTAACTCGGGACCCAACATCGGCCACTTCGCCTGCGCCATCGCCACAGGCGCGAACATCATCATCCATTCCGATCTCGTTCTCGTCTCCTCGCCGAGTCGAGCCAACACTTTATTGGCGCTCGGCGTATCGGCGTTCCTTGTCGCTTTCGGAATAAGGGCGGACGGTCCCCTTGAGCAACGCCATGTTCTTCTTCATCTTCTTCATCGTCCGCACCTTTGTCGAGCTCGGCGGATAAGTTACGCTCGACAGGACGTGGGGCTCCCATGCGTCCCACCTGCAGCGTCAACTCTTCCACCTCGCCAAGTAGCTCGGCGGTAGTCTTCGTTTCTCCGAGCTCAGCGGTCTCGGCCTTCTCTTCATACTCTCCTTCACTTGCATCTCCGTCCTCGCCCTCCTGGTCTTGGCCATCTTCGTCGAACTGGACGGTTCGTCCCACCTCCATCGTCATGGCGATGAGGCGTTGATCCGCCGGGTCCGACCCCGCGAGAGGCGATCCTCCAGCCGTCGCTGGGCTTCCGTCGCTCGGAGTTGCTGTTCCCTTGACCATCTTCACTCTTCTCTTTCTCTTCCTCTTAGCTTGGTTAGCTGGCACCTATAAAAACAAGCACACACTCCTGTTCCCGGGTCGCGGCACCAGTTGTGGTGTAGTAGAACACACAAATACCGTCAGATGTGGATTCCTTATACAAACCACAGCAATTCGCCGAGTTAGGTCGGCGGTTGTATGGCCCGCGCAGAGGGCGGTCCGGCCCTTCCGGGACAGACGAGTGGCTCGCTTCCACTCGGTTCCGAGTAACCAAGTCAGATCACTTCCGAGGCTCCGCCGAGTTTGGTTAGGCTGAGCTCGTTCACAACCCTGCGCCCTCCACCAAAAGATGGACGACGGCGCACGAGCGCTTTTACAGGTCACCGAGCGCAGAGGCTGCTCGGCTAGAAGTGTTACGGCACCCGGGCTATCCGACGTACCGGCCCGCTGAGTCTGCGGGGCTTTCTTTCGCGCGAAGCGAGACTTTGTCCTACCCGGACCGACCTAATCTCTTGGCGCTACCAGTCAATACCCTACAAGCTATGCCTCTCGAGTATTGACGGCAGGCATAATCCAGCCCTATGCAGGGACTTACCGGAAAAGTGTACACGTGTCTTGGACTAGGCATTGTAAACACTGTTATCTTCTGGGAGCCCATTCAGCTCCCCCTATTTAATCCTATGCTTCTCATACAAATATCTAGTGAAATGTAGTCGTTTCGGATCTCGTCCGACCCTTCAGCTGAGTTCCGGCGACCGTTGAACTCAGCGGCTATCCGGATAGCATATCCGGACGGATCGCCGAGTACTTACCGTGATCCTTTGCTCCTAAGCTCTGGGTTATCAGACCGAGCCGATTCTTGACCTAAAGTAGGTTGGCGTATGGTCGAATCTGGAAATCCCTACACCACACGTGCATGATGTGAGCACTGGCCGTGAATCCGTTCAGGCGACAGCACAGCAGAAGCTGCTGCCGCCAAACATGACAGCCTTGTGGTGGGCGTACCGCACCAAAGGTTAGTACCGTAAGGTACATGGAGTCGATGGGAGACACCTACACCACGGTTGTGTACTGTCACGGTACACGGTGTTGATGGAGGACACCTACGCGCCGTTGGTATGGTGACCAAGACGCGAAGAGAGCGTGGCAGAAGCTCCACCCGCAAGGATGGATCCTTGCCGGAGTCAAAGGCATGGCCCGAGGTGAGCTGAGAGCTCCCGCTAGTGCTGGGGAAGGTGATGCCCTTCTCGGTGTTGTTCCTCGCGGGAGACACCATGCTCCGGACGCGTTCGCGAGGACTGTCGTGTCCTCTGGTACGAGCTGTGGGCGAATGCCACACGTTCGGATGCTATTGCACCCTGTGCCAAAGCACTGTACGCGCGCTAGCGCAGGAGCTAAGGCCGCTCTGAGTGTAGGCTTTGCGGCCAACACTGTTGTGAGCATAGGAATGCAAATCCCAGTGAGCTTTGTCACTGTGGGTGTGACTGAGAGCCGCGCCAGTCTCGTGGCTGCTCAGTGTGAGAATTCACCTTTTGGTCTTTTAATTCTCTCACTTCTGATTGAAGAATCAGTTGTGATTGGAGAGTCAGATGATTCTCAGTTAAGTGCGGGAGGATGTAACGGGGTACAATCCAGTGTGCCCCATGTTACATAAAGAGTGACCCGTCACTCTTGTGGACACCTGGTACACGGTACCAGGTGCTCTCGGAACCAGTCAGTGCATAACTACTTAGCTTCACTATAGGTAATCTCTAGTTTGTATGAGACCCAAGCTTATCTTACTTACAAATACATCAGTCTTAAATCTACTCCTCTAAGTAGCAAACTGTAACGGGGTACGTAGCCCTAAGTGTACCCTGGTTACATGAAGTGTGACACTTCACACTTCAGGAGTATGACACGTCATACTCCGGGATATTTGCTACAAGGTACCAAAGTCGTTCAAAGCCAACCATTGGTTAAATGACATTGCATTTCTATAGGTAACTTATAGTTTGTATTAAACCCAAACTTAACCTACCTACAAATATACTCAATTTACAATCTACCTTATTTAGGTCACTTCGCTCTCTTTAATTAAAGAGGGGACCTGTGAACTGCCGTTCACTGAGAGTTTGTATACTCTCGGAAGATAAGTTCCTCTAGCGCAAGGTGCTGTGTGACCCTGTCACACTTGGTAGCACTCGTAGTCAATCCCGGCCGCCGCGGATAGACTCCCTGATCCTCTCCGAAGTTCGTTACCATGGATAGGAACGACTTCTCCCATCTGAGCGACTCTCAGTTCGAGTCGGTTCGGAAGATGGCAGGCATCTTCGGGATGGAGGCCCTGCAGAGCCTGGTGGTGTCAACACCGGCTGAGCAGCTCGAGCGCGTCAATGCATTCGACGCGTACGAGCAGGGCCTCATCGCGCCTGTGCGGAAGAACCTGCAGGCTCCGGCGGCGGAAGCAACTCCGCCTCACCCGAAGCCAATACGGCTGAAGGTTAAGCCGTATGAAGGGAAGGAAGGCGAGAACCTTCACTTCTGGGTCCGAGAAGTAGAGCTCGCGATGGACGCAGCTCTGATCTCGACCGAGCAGCTTCGTGTTGCTTTTGCACTCTCCAACCTTAGCGGCCGTGCTAAGAGTTGGGTGTACACACGGGAAGCAACACCCCCTGGATGTTTCACATCCTGGGCTCACCTGTGTGAACAGCTCCGAGCCGCGTTCCTCCCGGCGAGCTACGAGTACCGCCAGCGAGTACGTGCAAGAGATACGGGAGCTCACGGCGTCCCTAGTGGGAAACCCACTCAACGAACACATCAAGATGACTGTGTTCATGGACGGCCCTTCAAGTGGGCCCCGCACGCACTCAGCTGTTCCGGGTGCAGTCAAGCACCCTTGAAGCGGCGATTCAAGTGGCTCTTCAAGAAGAGTACATCCATCGCCAGGCGCGTACGCCGGCCTCAGCGTGGCCTGGGAATTTCTTGTCGGCTCCCGGTCGAACAAGCCCCAACGGACCAGTGTGGTGTAGCGGGATCAGCAAAATCTGCGAGATTGCCAGATCCAACTTACCAACTGCGCCCAGACACCGACTAACGGAGGGGGTCCCCCGATGATCCGTGTTCTGCTGAACTTTTCCTCACCTTGTGTACCCGTCGGTAGGGCGGGATCTGCTCTCTCGGTAACTTCCGAAAGGTTCAAGTGGTGAAGCTTGAGTGTCTTGGCGAGACGTGGGGATGGGGTGGAGCAGCAGTGGAAAATCTTCACTCTGCGTCCGTGGTTGGTTCTGGATCCTAAGCGAATATTCGAGCTTAAGTGGATCCGGGGCCTAGATCGTGGATCTGGCCGTAGGGTTGCCTTGCGGGTGTGTTCCCTTGCCTTTGTATTGTCCTTTAAGTCGTACTTGCCGCCTCCTGTGACGGGATCTTGAAAGTTGAGAGCCTCTAGGGTGAAACCGACCAAGTAGTAAATTCGGTTAACCTGTCGGATCTGCACGAGTAAAGGAAAAGCTCACTAGGTTGTAGGATCTGGCCAATGTATTATCCAGTTATCACTACCAACACTAGATTCGCAATTCCCAACCTTCTCGGAGCTCGTACGGCCAATGTAGTTCCGGTTCTTGAGGGCAGGAAGGCACTTGCGTGATACTGTGCAAATTGAGGTCTTTATTTATTGAGTTAGTCCCTAGGGTCAAAGTATACACGAAACTTGTCCGGGCCAATGCTCATCTCCGCTACGAATGTTCTGCAAGGCCAAATCCAATCCCCGTCGAAACGCTATACGTAGTTGATCTCCACTTGATGATCCCGTTACGATTCCGTGCCCACTTGTTCTCTAGTTCGTGATCTTGATTACTCCATAGTGAGACCTGATGCTTGGCGGGCGAAGTAGACGCTGTTCTTGTCCAGGGCCAATGTTAACTCCTGTTACGGCGATCGCCCGAGGCCAAATCCAACCCCCGCGACGACTACAGGTCACTTGCTCTCCACAGTGCAAATTGAGGTCTATATTGATATTTAAGCCTATACCTGCCTGGGTTTCTACCTTCTATGTCTTTCATCTGCTAAATCCCTTACCAGGCTCGGCTGCATGTCCCTTCTTCCCTTGACCCATCATCCCAGCTGTATTATCTT
Source organism: Phytophthora infestans T30-4 (assembly GCF_000142945.1). Lineage (NCBI taxonomy): Eukaryota > Oomycota > Peronosporomycetes > Peronosporales > Peronosporaceae > Phytophthora > Phytophthora infestans. The sequence continues at coordinate 104,585 of NW_003303585.1, forward strand.
CAGATCCACCGGATCCATGGCGTAATCATTATGGGTTACCCCATTATGGGTACACTCATCAGGATCCAGGTCGCTTGAATCCACTTCACTTGAAAGTGTACACTCGTCGTGGATCTGAGCTCTCCACTCATCCAACATCATCTCGCAACCGTCTGTGATCTCCACTGTCCCACGAAAGTTCTAGATCCACTGCATCCATCATACCTATACCCTGGATCCAGGTCCCTTAAGGCGGGATCCTCCCTCCTTGGATCCTAACTCGAAAGCATGGGATCCGGGTCACCTCGCGGTGGATCTTGACTTCTTGTTAGCCGTGGCTACTAGATCCACCTTTAGAGGGCACCTACCATCCTTCCTTCATAGGATCCACACCCGATCCACTCTTGTATAGTATATCCCATATCCATTTAGGTGAATCCAAGTAAGGGTGGATCCGAGGTAAGTCTTGGTGAATCTTGCCTTCTCGTACGTCGCTCATACCAGATCCATCGTCACTTCATACGGGGCGCTGCTCGTCATGGCTAATCCACCACCGGCAACTTGCATCCGTGCCAGCCAACCCAAATCCTCTCTAATCACTTGAAATTGTCATTGATTCGGGATAGTGACCCCGCGTCAGGCCCATTCTCTTATTTCTGAGAAAGCACTTTACCACACAGTATCTCGCAAGACACTCGGCTGAAAGCCAAGATGTCCTTGACCTTCACACAGTGAACTAGGTGTCACTTCACCTGCATCTCCTGGGCCACGCCCATGATGACTCGACTCGCAGTCGACCGCGACCCTCGGGTCACCCAACGGTAGGTCATCGACCAGATTCGTACCACTCAGTGAATTACGCGCCACTCCGCGCTCGTCCTCACCAGGACCCAGCAGTTGGTCATTGACCTGACCTGCACCGCTCAGCGGATAACGTGCCGCACCACGTACGCCCTCAGGGCAAACAGCAACCTCGTTGATAGCAATTTCGGACATACCAATGTCCCGCACTACGGCCGCCTCGGCCTCGTGCTCGCGCCAAAAGCGCTTCTGCTTTCTAGCAGAGGTGGGTACATGACTCACCAAAGCTCCACTAGAAGCAGGGTGCGACGCACCCAGCGTTTTCGACTTCCGGTCGATCCATGGCTCATGGCGTTCCAGCTATGCCATGCCAAGGATGAGGTCATACCTCGCATCCAGGTCTAAGACCAAACAGCTTTCCACGCTATCGAAGTTCTCAAACTTCACTCCAAGGTCGGCAGAGACCTTCGACACAGTTACCAGTGTCCCCGTCGCGAGACGGACAGAGATCGTATCTCTCGTTGGCACTTCCAGTGCTTCAGCATACAGCTGACTCCCTTCTAGGGTGGAGCGACGGGCGTAGTTGCCCGAGGCTCCCGAGTCAATCAAGACTCTCCATGGCTTTGCAAAGCCCTTCACGTTCGCTTGAACGACCAGCAAGCCCGGCTTGCACACACTCTTCTCGTAAGAGAGCTCAGCTCTCTTCGGAGCTGAGCCCTGTTGCCCTCTACCTCCTCGAGGCACAACAGAACTCAGTTCTTCCCCAGTAGACCGCCCCGCGCCTACTGGGAGTTGCCGTTTCCCGGCGATGACCCGGAGGGTTGGCTCGCCGGAGCCTCGCGCTTCTTGCGCAGAGGGCAATAGGCCCTCAAGTGCTATGTGCTATTGCACACAAAGCATCGGCGGATGCCGGCGCACTGCTCCGCAGCAACAAGCTCCGCTTCTTCTTCATCTTCAGCATAGCTGAGGTCCATCGGCTCTGGACCGCTCGAAGCGCTTGCGCTACCAGCGCTCCAACCAGGTCGAGCCGACCTGAAGTTGTGCTCGGCATTTAATGCCACATTCACCGCCTCTTCAAAAGAGTTAGGGTGTACACGGAAACTTCCGTTCGAGCTGCGCTCACACGAAGTCCCTCCATGAACACGGTCACGCTGACCAGTTCCGGAAGAGGGTCCGCCGCCATTCCAGCGATAAGAGATCTCAACTCTTGGACATAGTCCAATACCTCCTTCTTACCCTGGCGGGTAGCAAGGAACGTTGACCGGATACGGTACGCCTGATTAGGTGGCGTTAACACGCGCGAAAGCTGTTGCTTCAGCTGATCCCAAGTGGGAAATGCAGCGTCAACAGACGTGCCGCACGTTAGTGCCCATTCGCGAGCGCGACCTCCAAGCCTGGAGATAGCCAGCGCCACGCGCTGATGCTCAGACTGGAGCAGGGCCGATCCCATGGCCATCTCGACCTCACGGGTCCAGAGAAGGAGATTCTCTCCATCCTTCCCCTCGAAGGTTTTTACGCTCACCATGAGCGGTTTCAGTCTCATAGACTCTTCACGCGTCATCGACGCCGCCGCCGTTGCGGCGCTCATCTTCTCTTGGATGTGCTCCACGAGCGCGTTCTCGTAGCGGGAGAACGATTCCAGCCTGGCGGTGACCCGCCTATGAGAGCCAACAGCGCCATTCGAGCAAATGAATAAGCAGAAGTTAGAATGACCTAAGTGAAACTAAGTCTAAATGTGCAGCAGCGCTTCACAACCAACGAACGCGCCAGGCAGCTTGCAGGAAATTTCGCAGTGGGTTGACGGCTGAAGTATTGGATCGCAGTCCAACGATAGGGCGA
>NW_003303585.1:107303-108478 GCF_000142945.1 Phytophthora infestans T30-4
CCCAGCTGTATTATCTTCAGATCCACCGGATCCATGGCGTAATCATTATGGTTACCCTATTATGGGTACACTCATCAGGATCCAGGTCGCTTGAATCCACTTCACTTGAAAGTGTACACTCGTCGTGGATCTGAGCTCTCCACTCATCCAACATCATCTCGCAACCGTCTGTGATCTCCACTGTCCCACGAAAGTTCTAGATCCACTGCATCCATCATACCTATACCCTGGATCCAGGTCCCTTAAGGCGGGATCCTCCCTCCTTGGATCCTAACTCGAAAGCATGGGATCCGGGTCACCTCGCGGTGGATCTTGACTTCTTGTTAGCCGTGGCTACTAGATCCACCTTTAGAGGGCACCTACCATCCTTCCTTCATAGGATCCACACCCGATCCACTCTTGTATAGTATATCCCATATCCATTTAGGTGAATCCAAGTAAGGGTGGATCCGAGGTAAGTCTTGGTGAATCTTGCCTTCTCGTACGTCGCTCATACCAGATCCATCGTCACTTCATACGGGGCGCTGCTCGTCATGGCTAATCCACCACCGGCAACTTGCATCCGTGCCAGCCAACCCAAATCCTCTCTAATCACTTGAAATTGTCATTGATTCGGGATAGTGACCCCGCGTCAGGCCCATTCTCTTATTTCTGAGAAAGCACTTTACCACACAGTATCTCGCAAGACACTCGGCTGAAAGCCAAGATGTCCTTGACCTTCACACAGTGAACTAGGTGTCACTTCACCTGCATCTCCTGGGCCACGCCCATGATGACTCGACTCGCAGTCGACCGCGACCCTCGGGTCACCCAACGGTAGGTCATCGACCAGATTCGTACCACTCAGTGAATTACGCGCCACTCCGCGCTCGTCCTCACCAGGACCCAGCAGTTGGTCATTGACCTGACCTGCACCGCTCAGCGGATAACGTGCCGCACCACGTACGCCCTCAGGGCAAACAGCAACCTCGTTGATAGCAATTTCGGACATACCAATGTCCCGCACTACGGCCGCCTCGGCCTCGTGCTCGCGCCAAAAGCGCTTCTGCTTTCTAGCAGAGGTGGGTACATGACTCACCAAAGCTCCACTAGAAGCAGGGTGCGACGCCACCAGCCGTTTTCGACTTCCGGTCGATCCATGGCTCATGGCCGTTCCAGCTATGCCAATGCCAAGG
>NW_003303585.1:108578-113778 GCF_000142945.1 Phytophthora infestans T30-4
ACTTACCGTGATCCTTGGCTCCTAAGCTCTGGGTTATCAGACCGAGCCGATTCTTGACCTAAAGTAGGTCGGCGTATGGTCGAATCTGGAAATCCCTACACCACAACAATTTCACGGTAAATCCGTCCGTATCTAGTTCGCTTCCCCGACCTCATATCGGTGATCTTCTCGACTTCGAACTCGTCGGCTTCGAGATCCACATTCCAACTGTCTTCCGGTAGGAGGACTTCGTCGAAGTCGACGCGATCGGATCCATCCACCGAAAGACGGATCTGCGGCCGATCCGGATATTCTTTGACCAACTTCAGCTTGGACACGTGTACTACAGGGAACAGGCGATATTCGGTACCTGCCGTTTCCAGCTTTACCGCGTGTTCTCCAATCTTCTCGCTCACCCGGAACGGTCCATGCCATAGATGGGCCAATTTGCGGGCGTACCCTTCTTTCACTCGATCCAAATAAAGCCACACCTGCGATCCCACTTGGATTTGATGTGGACGGGCGTCTTTGTTGTGTCGATCCGCTCGATCCTGTATCGCACTCCGCAGTCGTTCGTTCACCTGGGATCTAGCTTGCCGGTAGTATTTCTGGACTTGGTATCGCCATCGCCTTGGATCTCGGTTTCTCTTCGTGGTGCTGCATACCGGAATGGCCGCTTCTAGGGTGGATTTGGGATCCCACCCATGTACCAAGTAAAATGGGGTATCACCCCGGATCCTGTCTTGGGCGGTGTTCATCGCGAAGGGGAGCCGTTCTGCGTACTCATCCCAATCCCTCTGATCCAAATCCTGGACGTACATCTTGAGTGCTCTAGGATCGTCTGTACCATGCGCTCGGCCGACCCGTTAGCTTGGGGACGATATGCCATGGTTGCTCGCTGTCGCTGCCCCAGGATCCGGTTGAATGCTCGAAAGAAATCAGACATAAAGCCTGGCTCCCGATCATGTCTAATCATCTCGCTAGCTCCAAATCTTCGGAAAACGCACTCCTCGTACGATTCGGCAATGGTCTGCGCAGCTCTAGACGCACTAGCTTTGGCTACCACGTATCCGGTAAACAGGTCCACCCAAATCAACAATTCTGTGTTTCCTTTGAACGACTTGGGCAACGAGGGGATATGATCCATGGCTATGATTTGGAAAGGGTAAGTCGCTTGGATATTCCCAGGTGACCCCCCTTAGATTGTGGACCTGCCCTTGCCTGTCTCACAATCCACACATTCCCCGACATACCGTTGTACGCTTTTGAATAGTCCCCTCCAGTGAAAACATTCCCGGATCCGTTGGTAGGTCCGACCAATACCCTGGTGTCCGCCTTCCAAGCTAGCGTGATAGTGGTGTAGGACATCCTGTTGTAAGGTTTCCGGCATCACCAGTCTCATCAATCCATCCCGATCCTCGTGGACTCTCTTCGTAGGGGGACAATAGAAGAGCAAGTCATTCAGATCCACTGCGTAATCCGTAGCGATAATGCTGTAGGATTTGGCATCTTCCTGACTAAAGTCTCGTACATCCCCCATCAGATACTTCTTTAGTCATAGGATCCACGCTTCCTCGTCCTGTGCTTTGAGGATCCGCCCAATGCGGACTCTCTTCACAAATGTTTCCTCGAGGGTCTGGGGACTGGATCCAATCCTTCCTCTGGACCTAGTGACTGCCATCACCTGGACTGTCCTTTTCCCGGATCCAACTACCACCACTTCGTCTAGTCGGTTTAACGTAGCGAGATCCTGATGCTCGGCCTCTGTCTCCACTTCAACGCCGCATTGATTCCGTAAAGCGGCACTGGCCAAGCTATCCGCACTGGCATTCCAATCTCGCTTGACATGCACCAACTCGTGATTCATCCAACCACGCAGGTGGATCATCACTTTCTGCCGTAACAGTGTTAGGGCCGGGGCCTTGCAGTCAATCTCACCTCGCACCTGTCTGATTATAAAATTTGAATCCCCACAAATCACCAGCCTTTTTGGATCTTGTCCCTTTAGTAAATCCAAACCCAGAAGGAGTCCGTTATACTCCGCCTCATTGACGGTGCGGCCTTCTGCGTAAGTGGATCTGGCTCGTACAACTTCCCATCCGGGCAGTCTCCACAGTATTGCACTGTATGCTCCTCCTCCGCGTCGCACACGAGCGGATCCATCGAAACTCAAGACGTACAGATCCTCATTCACCTGTACCGTCGGAATCGGGATCTGGATCCGGCGTTTGGGCTCTTTCTTAGGAGCGATCCTAGTCAACGCTCCATCCATCTTAGCTCGAGGAGTGAAGCTCGCGGCCAAGACTCCCAGGATCTCGTCTTCCCCTTTCGAACATCTCACAATCTCCAGCGTCCAAGGCGAGAGTAAAGCTGCCCACTGTCCCAACCGTCCTTGCAACCCGGCCGACTTGAACAGCCAGGCTAGCGTAGAGTGTCGAGTCAGGATCCGGATGGATCTTCCCACTAGCAGGTTGTAATTCAGATCCAACACGCGCAGGAGCGCGAGTATCTCTTTCTCCACCGCTCCGTAGTTCAGTTCATTCGGCTTCAATGTCCGGCTGACGAAGGTGACTGGATGACAGATCCCCTCATGTTCTTGTACCAGAGCTGCTGAGATTGCCCAGTCACTGGCATAAACTATTACCGTAGGCTGACGTTCCGGATCGAAATGACGGAGGATGGGCGTGGCCGCGATCCTGTTCCTCAGTTCCACGAATGCGTCTGGAGCTCGGATCCACCGAGATTCTGCCTTTTCCATGTTCTGATCCGTCGTCTCTATCCAGACTGGATCCTCTCTCCGTTGGTCCCGGGGTGGATCCAGCTCCTGTTTTAGGTCCTCTTCTGGCGTCGTACCACTAGGACCCCTTCGTGGATCCGACATCTCCCGGGCCAGAGCTTGATGGATTTTGATCCGGACAGCTGGAGTGGTCATCGCAGCAAAATCTACCTCTCTCAATTCATACAATACCGCGGCAAACAGGGCGTAATCCTCGCTGAACCGACTGTAGTAGTTCAATCTGCTTAAGAAGGATTGCATCGCCCGTAACGACTGTGGGAAGGACAAATCGGCTAACGAAGACAGGTCCTTAGGATTCGCCTCCAATCAAAAAGGAAATTCGTTTGTGCACTAGATGATAAAATGCAAAGTGATTGATTTATTGGAGCTTACTCTGTCTTACGTCTAGTCTGCATCCAATCATGTGGTGCATCCAATCATCAACCCTCTGGACTCGTCCAATCATCCTGTTCGTCCAATCATCTGTTTGCGCATACATCCGTTTGCGCAATTGACTTACCGTAAACATCGCGGGGTCCTTGGAAACCAGTTTTACTTATATGCCGAAGCTGGACAAGACGCCTTCTTGGGGCCCTGGGAGCGCCTTCGTCATGATGTCAGCCAGCAACCATGGCATATCGTCCTCAAGCTAACGGGTCGGCTGAGCGCATGGTGCAGACGATCACGAGGGCACTCAAGATGTATGTCCAGGATTTGGATCAGAGGGATTGGGATGAGTACGCAGAACGACTTCCCTTCGCGATGAACACCGCCCAAGACAGGATCCGGGGTGAAAACCCATTTTACTTCGTAAATGGGTGGGATCCCAAATCCAGCCTGGAAGCGGCCATCCCAGTATGCAGCACCAAGAAGAGAAACCGAGATCCAAGGCGATGGCGATACCAAGTCCAGAAATACTACCGGCAAGCTAGATCCCAGGTGAACGAACGACTGCGGAGTGCGATACAGGATCGAGCGGATCGACACAACGAAGACGCCCGTCCACATCAAATCCAAGTGGGATCGCAGGTATGGCTTTATTTGGATCGAGTGAAAGAAGGGTACGCCCGCAAACTGGCCCATCTATGGCATGGACCGTTCCGGGTGAGCGAGAAGATTGAAGAACATGCGGTAAAGCTGGAAACGGCAGGTACCGAATATCGCCTGTTCCCTGTAGTACACGTATCCAAGCTGAAGTTGGTCAAAGAATATCCGGATCGGCCGCAGATCCGTCTTTCGGTGGATGTATCCGACCGCGTCGACTTCGACGAAGTCCTCCTACCGGAAGATAGTTGGAATGTGGATCTCGAAGCCGACGAGTTCGAAGTCGAGAAGATCACCGATATGAGGTCAGGGAAGTGAACTAGATACGGACGGATTTACCGTGAATTTCTGGTGTATTGGCGTGGATATGACGAACCCAGTTGGGTAGAGAGGCAGATCTGAGCTGTGGAGCATTACTCTATGATTTCTTGAGGAATCGTACGAATCGTAACAGATTCGGCGTGATGGAGTCTCATGAAGAAGAGTAGGGAGGGGATCCATGGATGTGAGTTGGTCATGTCGATGGGAGGATGAAGAAGGACCCGCAGGAAGGGTGTGGTCCAGGAGGAGGAGGATCGCTGATGTGAGTTGGTCACATCGGAAAGAAAGAGAAGACGAATCCACAGGGGAAGCGTGGATTAGGAGGAAGGAGTGAATGTTTATGCATAAGAGTGACGTTTTACGTGTGAGGAGTCCTGCTTGATCTCAAGCACGAGCTTTCAAGGGCCCGAACTATACGGACCCAATTGAAACTGGGTCATTGGCGCTAGATCCGGATGAAATCCAGGCGCGGATCCAACCGGATCCGGGATCCCGCCCAGATCCAGGTGTACACTGAAAGGGTGGATCCCGCCCAGATCCAGGTGTACACTGAAAGGGTGGATCCTGCCCAGATCCAGGTGTACACTGAAAGGGTGGATCCCGCCCAGATCCAGGTGTACGCTGAAAGGGTGGATCCTGCCCAGATCCAGGTGCACGCTGAAAGGGTGGATCCAGCCCAGATCCAGCTGTATACTGAAAGGCTCTGACTAGATTTCTCAACCAACGAGGGAATGTTATAGACATATTCAAGTAAGATAGTGTGGATTATAATAGCTTATGCAAAGGGCTAGCTCGACCCGCTTTACAGTCGCTAGTTACTGCTGCGAAACGAATCCACGAAGACTGAAACTGGGGGCGTGGCGTCAAAGCGTGATGAGAATCAGGTAGTTGTGGTGAAGTGCTTTCTCAGAAATAAGAGAATGGGCCTGACGCGGGGTCACTACCCCGAATCAGTGACAATTTCAAGTGATTAGCGAGGATTTGGGTTGGTGGCACGGATGCAAGTTGCCGGTGGTGGATTAGCCATGACGAGCAGCACCCCGTAGGAAATGACGATGGATCTGGTATGAGCGATGTACG
>NW_003303585.1:113878-118748 GCF_000142945.1 Phytophthora infestans T30-4
ACTTCCGAAGAGTTCAAGTGGTGAAGCTTGAGTGTCTTGGCGAGACGTGGTAATCGGGTGGAGCAGCAATGGAAAATCTTCACTCTGCGTCCGCGGGTTGTTCCGAATCCTAAGCGAATATTCGAGCTTATGGATCTGGGGCCTAGATCGTGGATCTGGCCGTAGGGTTGCCTTGCGGGTGTGTTCCCTTGCCTTTGTAGCTCCTTTGCGTCGTACTTGCCGCCTCCTGTGACGGGATCTTGAGAGTTGAGAACCTCTAGGGTGTAACCGACCAAGTAGTAAATCCGGTTAACCTGTCGGATCTGCACAAGTAAAGAAAAAGCTCACTAGGTTGTAGGATCTGGCCAATGTATTATTTAGTTATCACTACCAACACTAGATTCGCAATCCCACACCTTCTCCTAGCTCGTACGGCCAATGTAGTTCCGGTTCTTGAGGGCAGGAAGGCACTTGCGTGATACTGTGCAAATTGGGTTCTGTATTGATATTTAAGCCTATACCTGCCTGGATTTCTACCTTCTATGTCTTTCATCTGCTAAATCCCTTACCAGGCTCGGCTGCATGTCCCTTCTTCCCTTGACCCATCATCCCAGCTGTGTTATCTTCAGATCCACCGGATCCATGACGTAATCATCATGGTCACCCTATTATGGGTACACTCATCTGGATCCAGGTCGCTGGATCCACTTCACTGTAAGTGTACACTCGCCGTGGGTCCGAGCTCTCCAATCATCCAGCATCATCTCGCAACCGTCTGTGATCTCCATTGTCCCACGAAAGTTCCAGATCCACTGCATCCCTCATCCCTGTACCCTGGATCCAGGTCCTTCTATGCGGGATCCTCCCTTCTTGGACCCGAACTCGGAAGTATGGGATCCGGGGTACCTCGCGGTGGATCTTGACTCCTCATTAGCCGTGGCTACTAGATCCATCTTCAGAGGGCACCGACCATCCTTTCTTCATAGGATCCACACCCGATCCACTCTTGTATAGTATATCCCATATCCATTTAAGTAAATCCAGGTAAGGGTGGATCCGAGGTAAGTCTTGGTGGATCTTGCCTTCTCGTACATCGCTCATACCAGATCCATCGTCATTTCATCCGGGGTGCTGCTCGTCATGGCTAATCCACCACAGGCAACTTGCATCCGTGCCACCAACCCAAATCCTCTCTAATCACTTGAAATCGTCATTGATTCGGGATAGTGTCCGCGCGTCAGGCCCATTCTCTTATTTCTGAGAAAGCACTTCACCACAACACTCCATACACTCAGTGTTAAGTGAGAGGAGTGTCCACACATATAGGAAGCAGTAACACTTAGCACAAAGCTAATAAACACTCCATGTCAGTGCTTTTGTTCGAATCACTAGGATAGGTGAAGTGATTCGAGCACTAAGTTGTAGCGATCATGTTGTAGTTGCAGCAACAACGACGCCTCACTTTCCCTTGAAGCGTGCCATGGCACTACGCATACTCGCTTTTAACCTTTAAGCAAAGTGGTGTAGCATCACGAAGTTGGACACATCTTCATGTGCACATTCATTCAAGCGTTCCTAAACTGTGCTCACAAACCCAGAAACCTAGCAACACACCCATGTATTGCCAAGTATGAGAACTCAAAGTGCTTAACAGACGAAGCAAAAAAAGCTTATCGCTAGGATTCTCGGAAGAGGACACCGAATATTCATGTACGTAGTGTCCGCACCACTTTAGTTTTCTACAGGTCGCCTTCGTTGTTGCGGTGGCTATGGTGCTGCACGACCAAGTGGGCCCGCTGCATCTGGTTGTTGGCTTGCGGCTGCAGGCAGATCCCTTAGCGGTCGGCTGCCGTAATACGTGGCGTTGAACGGGTTCTCCTGCGCGTACTGGCGCGGGTCCTGCATCTTTGGCGTCATGTCGTGTCCAACTCCGCCATGGAGTCGCCTCGACTCTGGTTGTTGTGGCTGTTGTTGTTGGTCCGCGGCTCGCCCCCCCCTCTTTTTTTCGAAATGGTTATTTGTCCCCAAAGGCCTGCAGCTCGCCCTCGTTGTTCTTTATGCTGGTCAACGGTCTCGTCACACACTCGTGCTTGCAGACTGGCGTCACTGATCCCAGATTTAGACGAATTAAACAGGTCTCTAAAAACGACGAAGCCGTTGCCTCCACCGCCTCCAGCTCCGTCAACACATGCGCCTCCTCCTCCGCCACCGAAGAAGCCTCCGCATCCACCCGCTTGTTTGGAGGTAGGTGTAGCTCCACCATAAAGGTGGAACCGCCACCAAAAATATAGGACAATGCACACGAATGGTGGACAGCTATCACTCACAATATTCGAGTGGAGTGTGGACACTGTGGTGTAGCGGGATCAGCATAATCTGCGAGATTGCCAGATCCAACTTACCAACTGCGCCCAGACACCGACTAACGGAGGGGGTCCCCCGATGATCCGTGTTCTGCTGAACTTTCCTCACCTTGTGTACCCGTCGGTAGGGCGGGATCTTGCTCTCTCCGTAACTTCCGAAGCGTTCAAGTGGTGAAGCTTGAGTGTCTTGGCGAGACGTGGGGATGGGGTGGAGCAGCAGTGGAAAATCTTCACTCTGCGTCCGTGGATTGTTCCGAATCCTAAGCGAATATTCGAGCTTATGGATCCGGGGCCTAGATCGTGGATCTGGCCGTAGGGTTGCCTTACGGGTGTGTTCCCTTGCCTTTGTGTTGTCCTTTAAGTCGTACTTGCCGCCTCCTGTGACGGGATCTTGAAAGTTGAGAGCCTCTAGGGTGTAACCGACCAAGTAGTAAATTCGGTTAGCCTGTCGGATCTGCACAAGTAAAGGAAAAGCTCACTAGGTTGTAGGATCTGGCCAATGTATTATCCAGTTATCACTACCAACACTAGATTCGCAATTCCCAACCTTCTCGGAGCTCGTACGGCCAATGTAGTTCCGGTTCTTGAGGGCAGGAAGGCACTTGCGTGTCACTGTGCAAATTGGAGTCTGTATTGATATTTAACCCTCTATACCTGCCTGGATTCCTACCTTCTATGTCTTTCATCTGCTAAATCCCTTACCAGGCTCGGCTGCATGTCCCTTCTTCCCTTGACCCATCATCCCAGCTGTGTTATCTTCAGATCCACCGGATCCATGACGTAATCATCATGGTCACCTTATTATGGGTACACTCATCCGGATCCAGGTCGCTTGGATCCACCTCACTGTAATTGTACACTCGCCGTGGATCCGAGCTCTCCGATCATCCAACATCATCTTGCAACCGTCTGTGATCTCCATTGTCCCACGAAAGCTCGAGATCCACTGTATCCATCATCCCTATACCCTGGATCCAGGTCCCTCCAGGCGGGACCCTCCCTCCTTGGATCCGAACTCGGAAGTATGGGATCCGGGGTACCTCGCGGTGGATCTTGACTCTTCATTAGCCGTGGCTACTAGATCCACCTTCAGAGGGCACCGACCATCCTTCCTTCATAGGATCCACACTCGATCCACTCTTGTATAGTATATCCCATATCCATCTTAGTGAATCCAGGTAAGGGTGGATCCGAGATAAGTCTTGGTGGATCTTGCCTTCTCGTACATCGCTCATACCAGATCCATCGTCATTTCATACGGGGTGCTGATCGTCATGGCTAATCCACCACCAGCAACTTGCATCCGTGCCACCAACCCAAATCCTCTCTAATCACTTGAAATTGTCACTGATTCGGGATAGTGACCCCGCGTCAGGCCCATTCTCTTATTTCTGAGAAAGCACTTCACCACATATGTGTCGCGCTTCATGGAGAATCCCCAAGAAGAACACTTAGTTGCGGTCAAGCGCATCTTTTGCTACCTGCAAGGCACCAAGACGCATGGAATCTGCTACAAGCCGGGTGACAACATCGATTTTCGTGGATACTCTGACGCAGACTGGGCTAGTGACCTCGCGGACCGCAAGTCGACTTTTGGCTACACGTTCATGCTGATGGGTGCGCCAGTGAGCTGGGGCGGCAAGAAGCAATCAGGTGTCTCGCTAACTACGAGCGAAGCGGAGCACATCGCGCTCAGTCTGTCAATTCAAGAAGGCAAGTGGGTTCATCGCCTGCTGTGCGAGATCTTAGCAGCTTCCAATGAGACTGGACCCGACCTCAAGATCCAAGAAGACAACCAGGCGTGCATCAAGATGACGAAGAATCCTGTGAACCACGGCCGTGCCAAGCACATCGACATCAAGTACCACCACATCCGCGATGAAGTCAAGCGTGGTGAAGTCAAGCTCGAGTATTGCGAGACTTCTGTGATGCTGGCTGACATCATGACGAAGGCGCTCCCAGGGCCTCGTCACATGGACCTAGCAGCTGCTCTCGGCATTCACGCGTGTTCGCATTGAGGGGGCGTATTGAGGGTTGCTGGTCTTGGTACTGTGTACCGGTTGTACCCATTAACCGGTCAACCTGAACCGGTCCAATACGATTCCGCTGTGATTATGGTACGCTGTTTATGCCACCTGTGGTGTAGTGATTTCTTTGTAGTTGCGGATTATCACCCGTCGACAAAGACGTGACACCGCCCAAGATGTTCGAGCGACGAGCCCTCGGTCATGTAATATACGGAGACGCCAAGGTGCAACGGACTCGACGACGCCCTTCCGAACTTTCAACGAGTATTGGGATACGGGCCATATGTCACTGGATCCAGGCTGGCTTATTAATAATAATGGACTGGCGGATTCCGCATTCGGCGGACCATCTACGGTACGAACCCTCAGTGGCGGTTGGGAGGGGTCGCGGAAGACTGAGCGACTCTTGGGAGGACGTTCACGTCTGGGACAGGGCGCGGACCGTAAAGATACTCATTGGACGGGCCGGAGAAGCTTGCGGGCAAAAAGACCATTACGAGC
>NW_003303585.1:120284-147774 GCF_000142945.1 Phytophthora infestans T30-4
CTCGTTGAACCGCATCCATGGGTAGCCGTCCGGGCGGCCCAGACATTTTAAAGGGCATCACAGACCCTGGTTATGCCCTCCACCTATCTCTGGTTTGATTACCCCAATAAGTCCCTCTAAGAAGTCCACAATCCCTACCAAAAATGGTAAAGCGGAACTATTTAGCACGCGGAGGTCTCGTTCGTTAACGGAATTAACCAGACAAATCACTCCACCAACTAAGAACGGCCCATGCACCACCACCCATAGAATCAAGAAAAGAGCTCTCGAGTTGACGCGTCAGATGAATGAGCTAGCGACGCTGAACGACGTGGACCCAACACCGAGGATTGAAATGGCTTCGCACCGACCGCTGGATCGCATCACGCCGTTCTCAGGCTCTCGCAACAAGAGCGAGAACTGTATGCAGTGGCTCCGTGGGTTCGTCTATGAAATGACTGGAACCCACACAGATGCCGATAAATGGTGCATTCCATTTGAGCTAAGTCTCCGGGACGGAGCCATTCAGTGGTTCCGTCAACTTCCGAAGAAGACGAAGCGCAAGTGGAAGCTGCTGAGCGACGCGTTCATCCGCTACTACTGCTCGCAGTTCACGCAGACGGCACTGTCGCGTCACTACTCCGCCAAGCGGGAACGTAATGAACATCTGTGCGACTACATAGACAGGCTGAATGGCTATGCTCGGACCGCCCGTCTACACTTCGAGAAGAGTGGTCGCGACGCGAAAGAACACGTACAGCAGTTCCTGGCAACATGCGATGATGACAAGCTGGCGGAGAGTCTCTACCACGCTCGAGTCGCCGACATTCACGAGCTCGAAGAGATCATCGAAGATGTTCTCAAGGGCAAGGAGAGAATGGCCAAGCGTGACAGTGAGTACCGATACTCCAAGAGTCGCGACGCGCGACGCGACGATGGGTACGCCCGCAACAATCGGCGTGATGACTGCTGCCGCGATGACAACCGCAACAAACCAAGAGTGACGCTCGTTGAAGCCACGATGGACGGCCTACTAGCTGAATTAGAAAGTCGTGAAGCTGCTCAGGGGAGGCACCGAGTATTCAAACGAAGATCCGAACGCTTACGACAATGTCCTAGACGAGTACAATGACTTTCAGCCCGATAATACGGATGGTGATTTCTCATTGGATGAAAACGACCGATACCTCGCCGCTGCTAACGAAAATGAACGCCGTGCAGCTGCTGAAGGCACCTACGCACGTTCAGACAACCGTCAACCGCGTGGAAACGTGCCTGATCGCGAGAATGGCTTCAATCAAGATCGCCGAAGTAGTGACCGTGGGTTCAATCAGGACCAACGCGGTCGACGTGACTTCAACTGCGACAACCGACGCCCACAGTACGGACCATGCGCGGTGTGCGGTGGCATGAGTCACTCCACCCACTACTGTAACAAGCGATGCAAGTTCTGCAAGCAGCTCCACGATGCAGGACAATGCGAACTTTTCCGCAACTTCCAAGACCTTGCCAAATTCGTGCGCACTAAAGGCACGAAGGAAGAACTCCCGCCAGAGCTCAAGACCGTCGCTCAAGAACGTCATTTAAACTAGGCAGCCCGCCAACTACAACTGGGTTGGTCCCTATCGGGCTGCCACAGTTAACCGAGCCTTCAATGGAAGCAGAGTGTATCTTTGCTTTCATGGGGCAGAGTGAATGGCCTGATAACTACGTAACAAGTGTGAACACGACGGAAAATGAAAAGGAGAGGAGAAGAATCCTCGGTGGAGTTGTTGGAGAGAGAGTGGAGTGTGCTGATGCTGATGAGGGCACCAGCGAGGGTTTGTTCGGCTTGTTTTCGAGTGCAGCGCGAGACGAGCCCAAGGGTCACTCCAAGATGATGAAGTTGAACCCTGGCGAGAGACAGAGGTGGTGGTCGACCAAGAAATTCGACCGACGGATCAGAATGAGAGCTCTGGTGCAAGGCGCTGTGAGCGACCAGCGAGCGAGGATCCTCCTCGACACAGGAGCGAACGTTAGTGTGATCACTGACGCCTTTGCCAAGAAGTCGCGACTCCGAGATGTACCCGATCACGGACGCCGCATTGACATTCAAGGAGTTAACGAAGGCAAGGTGTCTACGACGCGACGAGCGTGCGTCAAGATTACGCTCGGATGGGAGATGGTGTACGAGTTCGAGATGTGGGTAATGGCGCATAGTGCAGGCGTCGACGGAGTACTCGGGACCGACTTTATGATCCCAGCTGGGATCCGGTTGGACCTGTTTCACGGCGCGGCGCAATTACCGCACGAAGTTCGAATCCCGCTGATCAAGACCAAGAATATGATCGACAGCGAAGAGTACGGCCCCCATGTTAACGCCGGGCCACCCGAGCGTTTGGACATTCAAGCGCACGAGTGGCGAGAATATCGACTAGCGAAGCGCCAAGTCGGTCTGGAGGAACACGTACTGTGGGTCCGTCGAACGAACAAGTTAATCCCGTCAGTGACGAGGTTTCGGCATGGACTGCCTCAGAGCATTCGGTTGACCAACGTGTCTGATCGAACTGTGTACCTACCAGCACACGACTCGATCGCGATGTGGATTCCAGATGGGGATTTGCCACGAGGTGACGGCGATGTGCGTCTGGAGTCCAAGAAGTACCAAGCCTGTCAAGTGTTGGCCTACGATGGTTGTAGAGACCGCGAGCTCTTTCAGCGTGAATGTGAAATCTACGAGCAGTGGCTTGCAACTCAGCCTTCGGCAGTTGATCGACCGGACTATCCAGAACCCAGTGGGGTGCTAGCACGACCTCTAGAAAAGTCGCTAGTGGATTCTAGTGATCGTCTGACGTGTGCAGAGCGCTGGGCACTGATCCGGGAGGAACGTGAACGAGTGGAAGCCTGTCTGGCGTCTGGGGTGACAGCCGGGGACTCGGCCGACGGTCAACCTTCCGAAGAACCTTTGGACACGTACACGACAACCCATGGCGGAGGCAATAACGCGAACGAAGCCTCGGTAGTGCGTACACACGAACCACTGAGGCCGGTAAACGTGGTACATACGCCAACGAGTGTTAGTGTCCAGTCAGGGGTGACCACGGAAGCGAGAAGCAACGGCACTGGATTGAATGGAGTCACCCGTTTTGACGAAGCTGTCCCGGCCTTGTGTGCCACCAAATCTGCGAACGAGACATCGGTGGTTGATCCAGAGGATGCAGGCATCGCGCTGAAGGTGTTGAGTACGGCACCGAGTATTCATTGCAAGATTGGTGCGAATGCCGAACTGTCAAGACAGCGGCAGAACGAGGAGCTGAACAAAAGTCAACAACCCAATATGTCGGCGACCCGCGCATTCAATATTGCGAACGACGACTCGGCAGATGGCCCAGAGATGGGAAACCAGGATGGGAAGGAGATGGACCCAGAACCGACTGTTGAAATCAAAGCGGATACCGATGTTGAGTCAAAGGAAGAATCCGTAGCGACTTTGGATGGAACATACATCTCGGTTGCTCGAGTATTAACAGCCGAAGGAAATGAAGCAACGAAAGATACGAGAAATGACTTCTACGAACACCCAGTTAACAACATTGGCTTGGAAGACTACGCGAAGGAACTGGCATTCCTGCCGGACCTGACCGAAGAGATCAACACGACGATAGACTACACTGCGTCTAATGTTGCTGATCCTCAGCTGTCGACTGATCGCCGAGAACGTCTGGTCGCGACACTGAAGAACCACGAGCACATCCTGATTGCTAGTGGTAACGCACTACCACCGCCAGCCTACGGCGCGGTATGCGATATCGACACACAGGGGCACGCCCCAATTAAATAGCGTGCCCGGCGCGTGCCGCTACGATTTCTCGGCAAACTGAACGAGCTGCTGCGCGCTTTGTTGCGAGCAGGACTGATCGTCTTTTCAGACAGTCCATGGGCATCGCCGATCGTGATTGTGATGAAAAAGAATGGGCTGGACATCCGGCTCTGCATTGATTACAAGATGGTGAATGCTATCACCGCGATCATGGAGTATGCAATGTCGCTAGTCGACGACCTGTTAACCGATCTAGAGCGCTACCTATGGTTCTGCTCGCTGGATGCAGCCAGCAGCTTCTGGGCGATCATGATGATCTTGCGAGCACGTAAAGTATCGGCGTTTGTCTGCGCACTCGGACACTTCGAGTGGTTGCGCATGCCCTTTGGATTAAAGAACGCGCCGAAGATCTACCAGCGCATGATTGACAATGCACTCTGGGGGTTCGTTCAACCTAAAGGAGGTTGGCTCAAATACTTGGAGAGGATGCGTTTAGCTGAAGAACAGGCCAAGGAACGTCGTGGGCCAAGCGCCGAGGGTTCGTTTCAAACGAAGTTCGCGGCAGACCGCGAAGCACCGGTAGAGACCGACCCTGTACTACAACTCGTCAACAGCCCCGTCGCTGACATGTTTACTAACGGGGAGCCAGACGAATCATCGCTGGTACCCGTGTTTGGTCGGCGGTCGTTTGTGGATGATATTTGCTTCGGTGACGAGGATTTCGACAGCTGCCTGGCGACGCTGGACCGATTGCTGGCAAGATTTGCACAGTGTCGGGTCAGCATTAGCTTCACCAAGAGCATCTTCTGCCAACCCAAGGTGGACTTTCTGTCGCATAAAATTTCGCCAGAAGGTATCAGGGCTGACCCCAAGAAGCTTGCGGCCATCACCGAGCTTTCGATTCCAACGAGTAAGAAGGGCATGCAGTCGTTTCTTGGAGCAGTTAATTACTACAGTCGCTTCATTCAAGACTTCGCGGTCTACGGTGCAGCGCTGTACCAGCTCAAGGATGAAGACTTTGCCGTTGAAGGCGGCCTTTCTGTGGCACGTCGTTCCTTCGAAAAATTGAAGACGAGTGTTTCACATTCACCCATCCTCAGGCACTTCGATCGGTCGAAAGAAGTTTACGTCATGCTCTTTGCGAATGAATGGGCGTTGAGCACTACGCTAATGCAAGAACATGAAGGCAAGTTACACCCCGTACGGTTCCTCGGTCGGGTGCTCAAGGAGGCCGAGATGAATTATCATCCTGCGGAGAAGGAATTTTTGGCGTTACTTCTGCTGTTGAAGATCTGTTACGTCCAGCTGGCAGGAAAGACGCTACACGTCTATACACGATTCTCGACGTTAGAGTGGGTGCATAAGTCGAAGTCTCTCTTCGGACGCGCGGTCCAGTTCGCAGTGCTGCTATCGCAGTGGCACCTGAAGGTGCAGCGCGTGAAGGAGAAGGATATTGCCTTCGCGCAGCTACTACAGTCAAGCATCACGAGCTTCGTCGACCTGGAAGACTCGCTCGCGCCGGTGGCGCCTCCAAACAAGGGCTCCCCGACTATTCGAATGGACCCCGCGTTGCTGTACGCCAGGCTTTTCCGTAATTACAGCGGATTCGTCATGTCTTTTGACGGATCAGCGAAGACAGAGAAGTACGGTGGCTACGGGAGTTGTTCATGGGTGCTGTGGAGCCTTCCTGAGTGGAAGATAGTGATTGCTGCAAACGCTTACCTCTCGGCCACCACGGTGAATGAGGCAGAGTACACAGGAATGATTAACGGTGTCAAGGCTGCTATTGCACACGGTGCCGAGGATTTAGTCATCGTTGGTGACTCAAGGCTCGCGATTCAACAATCACTAGGGGTGATCGTATGCAGGAAGGAAACTTTGCTAACGCTGCTGAATACTCACAAGGAACTCGCGGCCAAGCTTCGATCAATTAAATATCTCCACGTTGTACGGGAATACAACGCTGCCGCGGATTCATTAGCCACTGAAGCGCTCATATCGAAGTTCAGTCGTGTCATCCTAGCTGAAACTCGCAAGTCGGAATTGGCGTCGCTGAATCGCATCCAGGAAATGATCTACGAGCCGGATGAAGATTCGGTAGATGTTTCGTCACGTGGAGCCCCATCATTAAAAGGGCATGACCGCGACCCAAGCTTCATGAGCGAGGTTTTCCAAGCATTTGCAGAGATGATGCAGTCAAGATCACGAGCGACTTTGAGCTATCTGGCAACAGGCTAATGGACAGCAGGAACGCTCGGTGAAGTCAGTGATGGGTTCCGTACGGGTGTACGCGGAAGACCCTCTACAGCAAGATTGGGACGAAATCGCAGAGAAGCTGGTGTTCGCTATTAATACTTCTCAGGACACTACAAGGAAGGAAACACCGTTCTACCTCGTTCATGGTTGGGGTGCGCAGTCGACGTTGCGGGCGATGTTGTCATCCCTCAAACGAGGGCTCGGCAAGCAGTCTGACGCACTAGCGTGGCGGCGTGAGATCAATTGACAACATGCGGTCGCCCACACTATGGCCAAAGACTATCAGGCTGTAGAAAAGGAGCGAAGGGCAAAAAAGCATAATGATGCCTTGAGTCGACTGGAAAAAGCCGCTGTACCTCAACCAAGTGAAAACGAACACTCGGCGGACCCTCCAGAAGCTTCGAAAGAGATGGAAGATCCTGCAAGAGCCCCACCGAGATCTCTTTTTGAGATTGGGAGCCGGGCGTGGTTGTACATGGAACGCGTCAAACCGGGCTTGACGAAGAAATTAGCTCACCGGTGGCATGGACCTTTTCGGGTCAAGCGCAAGGTGCAAGAGTTTGCGTACGAGCTGGAGCTGCCGGACCGAAGTGGGTATCGCTTCTACCCAGTAGTGCATGTGTCGAGACTCAAGGCGGTCAACGAATTCAACAGTCGACCGAACACTCGGTTGGTACTAGACGCGACTAATGAAGCAAGACTCGACTTCGTTGAGGAACTATTGCCTGAGGACAGCTGGGAACCAGATCAAGTTGCCGGTGAATATGAAGTCGAGGCCATCCTCGACGACAGAACACCACTGTCGACGAGCACGGAGCGTGCTGTACGCGAGTTCAAAGTCAAGTGGGTTGGTTATGAAGATCCAACTTGGGAACCAGCATCCAACGTATCATGTGGAGGTCTGCTGTACGACTTTTTGCGAGCCAAGAAGAGCGAGAATCGGCTGCAGATGGCGCAAGTGGCGGACGAAGACTAGCGTGACTGCATCACGTGTGAACTGTCCACAGAACGAAGCAGCCTGCGGTAACAGACGAAAAACGTTACTGCAACAACAAATTGTATATGCATTTGAAGAACAACATGAACATGATTACGCTGTGGAAGTGAATTAAGAATAAGAAAACATGAATGCCGACCGGGGAGCGACCACTGAAAACGAAGTCACGCGGGACACCTCAACAGTTAGCTGAGATGCTGGAGAACGTCGTGGAACGTGCAGCGAGGATTCAAATCGATTCCAAGTGCCTGGCCGCGGTGGCCAAGAGTGCCAACGAAGTCGAGTCACCACTCTCCTTCTCCTCTTCATCAGGAACCTGAGCCTCGGCAGCTGGAGCTGCAGCCGGACCCTGCGAATCCTCGGTACCAGCTTCAACAGGAGGAGCAGCCAGAGCGGGACGTGGAGTAACCGGTGGCGAGTCAAACAACGAACGCCAGGTCGGAATAACTTCAGTAGAATCCAGAGACGGGTCAACGAGCACGCTTCGATACACATCCACGAAACGCGTACCACGAGGATTGAAGAGCTCCGGATTACGCTGGCACGGGAAGTACGTGGTGCTGATGCGGCGCATTCATCCATCCAGTACGCCAGGGTTGACGAGCATCGCGAGTCGGAACTTCGGAAAGCCAGTCGGAAGTCCGAGGTGCAAACGGCAAGTTCTCGATCGGATACCATGGCTTTGATGGCTCCAAAAGCAACTCAGGACGAATGAACGGCGCGCCGGGGGTACCAGAGGAAATCGAGTCACGACTCCACGCCATGTACTGTTCACGGTACTTGTTACGAAGACGATCGGCACGACGGTCGCGCTCACTAAAGAGCTTCTTCAACAGAGCTCTCAGTTCCTTCAAGCGCTCCTTGTCGTGGCCAATCTTTTTAGCTTCTTCAGCGAGACCTCGCTCAATACCAGCCAACGGAAGCCAGTGGAGACGCTCCCACAACGCGAACCCGAGGTCACCTTGCTTACCGCCGTCACCCCGGAGGTTCGCCCAGATCATCTTGAGACGAGTCTTAATCGGAGCACGCTTTGAGATGGGGACGCTTGGATTGAAACCGACGGTGTCGAAGAGACAGGCTTGAAAAGGATAGAGCTGCCGAAGTTGCTGGTACGGGTGATCAGGATGCGAATAGTCAAAGTACGCTTGGACCCTCCAACGTTGTACGTACGGTCACCTCACCAGCTGGTTCGGGAAGAGTTAAGCTCAAGAGTCGCTCGAAACACTTCTTGGCACCTGCGTCAGTAAACTCCATGTCCACGTACGGAAGAACCCACGGTGGCAGGGTGGACGAAGCCGGCACCGTAGGGCGAACACCAGGCAACACTCGGTGAGGCAACGGCTCAACCGACGGTGCACCACCACGACGCGGCACCGAAGTGTAGGTGGCCGTGATCATGCGCCCAGGTCCAGCATCGAGAGTCCAAATAGACGGACGAGGAGACACTGGAACAGGAAGAGAAGATGCTGGTGCCGGAGGACTTGCTGGTGGCGAAGAAGGCGGGCCGGCAACGATGATTGGGGAAGTCATCATCGGCGAAGGATTTGGCCGAGGTGGAGTCGGAGGACGAGCTGGGCCAAGATTACTCCAGTTCCTGTTTGAATCTTCAACATCTTCGTCATCGAGTATGCTTGAATGATCGGTGGGGGGCGGAACATCACCGCCACCACTGGGGGCATCAGGAGAATCATCCACCGAAGGTTCATTGTCATCCACGTCATCTCCACGATCGTCATCAGGATTTCCATCATCATCAATCTGCATCGAAATGTCGGGCGAAGACACGCTTGATACGACAGCTGTCGGAACGATCGGAGCCGGCTTTGAAGACACGGAGGCTGGTGGAGCAGCTTCAACAGGGGCAGGTCCTGCTGTAGAAACCACTTCCGAGACTTCAACTGTCTTGGACGTCGCAACAGACGCCGAAGCAGACTTGCCTTGTGGGACAGTGTGGTCCGACTCTTCACCTTCATCACGTGAGCCGAACATGAGTCGCATTTGCTCGGCCTCACGCAGAGCTTCTTCAGCAGCACGTATGTCGACTGGAGAAGGAGATATCGTTGAAGCTGATGGCTTGGCCACATCGGGAGGACCCTGAGGCGGGGGCGAAGGCGCGTCAGGAGAATCAGGAACATCGTTGTGATCCCCAGGGTCCACATCTTTACCCGAAGCCTCTGTGGCAGTTTCTTGAACCGAAGGGACGCTGCTTGGACCAGCATTCCCCATGTCCACGTCACTCTGGTCGCCGCTGAGGTCGACCACGGCAGGAGTTGAGGAAGACGCTGGTGTAGGAGGTGGCGACCATGAACTTGGAGAAGCCGGTGCAGACTTGGACCAAGTCTTCATATGACGTCGTGGCGACTTAGCAGGAGAATGAGGACGGGGTTTCTTGCGCTTCTTCTGGGCCGCCTTCTTCCACGCCTTCGGACCGAACAGCGATCTACGAGCCGACTTGGGAGTTGAAGTATCGGCAGGTGGCGCATCACCGAGACCGGCAGCTGCCATCGAAGCACTGGCCTTGTCCGTTGGGATTGGAGCCTTGTCTTCGTCAGAGTCGTCCGGCTCGTCGTCTAAACCCTCGCCACCTGGTCGAAGGCGCTTATGGGACTTCCCATGGGCCACTTGGTGAGCGGCCTTGGCCAAAGCTGCAGGAAGAGCTTGAGGATCGTCCGAAGACGCGGTAGACAGACTGGATGCGCCGCAAAGCGACTAACATCTCTTGATCCAAGTCCAGCGCGTCCAGGTCCAGCTCACCCGCAGTCAGACTTATCACGAAGGATTGTGAACGAACGTTAGTTGCTGAACACACGGTGGAAAGAGCGACATTAGGAACGTACCATCAACAGCCAGACGAAGTACCTCGGGATCCATCCCGGCCAGACTCACGTGTGCACGGAGGGTGCGATTCGCTTGGAGGAGGCGGGTGTTACGGTCTTGCTGGTTCTCGAGGACCTTGAGCGTGTCGTTATCAACATACTTGCCCTGGGCAAGCCTTACTAGAAGGAGGTGAAGCTTCCGAGTCTGCTCGGTATTCGCTCCAATGGAAGACTTGTACACCTCGCGTTCGCGAGCCAGCTTCTTGTGCAACGTGTTGATGAAAACGTCCCGAGCTTGGACCTCGCAGTGCAGACGATTCAAGTCTTCTGCATGTCGCTCCATAGTGGCTTGAACAGTGGCGAGCATGGCGTCGTTCTTGGCGTTCGACTCGCGGAGAATCTTGACGTTGTGGTGAAGGGCTTCAATCTCAGCGTTGGCAGCCTTGAGGAACGCCTCCGCGTTCTCACGACCCATGGTTTCGGGTGCCACCGAACGTACGGCGGCAGAAGCCTCGGACTGAGCAAACTGCAACTGACGCTCCAAGTTGGCAACTCGTTCGGGTAATGCCGACAGCGCGTCAGGAAGAGGTTGTACCGCAGCGAGGACATCTTCGAAACCAACAGCAGTCTCGAGGTGACGTTGAGCGTGTACATCGCCGTGGAGAGGAGGCGCAACGCTGAACTGCACTTGGCGACGAGCCATTGCAGTCAAGTACGGAATTATCGAGGTCATCATGTGATCGACCGATGCCTCCCTACTTATAGCCAGCATGGCGTGCAGCGAATCTTCGGTGAGTGGTGGTGGACCACCAGCAGGCGCAGGAGGAGCAGCAGGAGCCATCTCCGCGGATTCTGCGGCGACAGGGAGTACCGCAGGAGCTACCGCAGGGGGTGAAGAGTCCGGGGCAGGAAGCGCCGGAGGACCGGCAGATGACGCTGCTGTCGGGGGAAGTGTAGCAGGCTGAGGGGCGTTCGAACCCTCGGTCTTGCCCTCTTAAGAAACAAGACGAGTAATGCATGGTGATGAGCAAGGCGCCGATGATTCAAGAAGAGGATGAGCTGACGTACCTCCAGCTGTTCACGTTCGCGACGTCGGCGAGGGTTGAGACGCTGAAACACGTCGGACACGGCTCGGTTCAAACGCTTGGACATACGGTGACTGGATGGTGAATTGGAGAATGAAGAAATGTCACAACGGGCACCAGTACCGTGGCTTCCATTGCGACAGGGGCAGTTGTGGTGTAGTGATTTCTCCGTAGTTGCGGATTATCACCCGTCGACAAAGACGTGACACCACCCAAGATGTTCAAGCGACGAGCCCCGGTCATGTGATGTACGGAGACGCCAAGGTGCAAGGGACTCGACGACGTCACTTCCGAACTATCAACGAGTATTGGATACGGCCCATATGTCACTGAATCCAGGCTGTCCTTATTATTATTAATGGACTGGCCGGATTCGCATTCAGCGGACCATCTACGGTACGAACCCTCAGTGGCGGTTGGGATGAGTTCGCGGAAGACTCAGCGACCCTTGGAAGGCACGTTCACCGTCTGGGACAGGGCGCGGACCGTTAAAGATGCTCATGCGACGGTGCAGACGACGCTTGGCATGCAAGAAGATCCATAACGGATCATTGTTCACTTGATATTTGTATACTTGATTAGGACTTCTTATTAGGAATAGACCCGAAAGGGTAAGCTTTAATACAGAACAGAATTTCCACTCAAGCACACAGAGCGACGTCCGGCTTCATGGGAAGCATCCGGTCAAGCATGTTTGAGTGTGTTATGCCTGTCGGTGAACTCGAAGCTCTGTAGCGAGGGTTCATCCGGCAAGGCCAAGAGACTTTGTGTATTGGCCGATTATTATCGGGAGGTTTTACGTGACGGCTTATTGTTGCCTATTTGCACGACTGGGAGTGCTTGAATTGCCTCCTTTTTATTCTTCCAACGGAGTGTTGAACACTTGGTGATCTCGTAAAAGGCTTACCCGTGCCTGGTACCCTTCCGCTGTTGGGGCCACGAGGATTCATAACACCTACTAGTTTTGCTCGTGCTAGTAGCGTGTTCTTATTTTTTACTGGTTGGCCTATATAGGTAGTTTACAAGGTCCAGTTTGTCCCGGTGCAAGGGCAGAACTGGGGTCTTCAGGTCCGCCCGAACGATCGTTTACTATCCTAGTAGACGTATTGTTGTGGGAACGTCCTAACTGCATTTGTAGCTAGAGTTCACGTGGGATTTCTAACACCACACACCCATAATTGGACGAGTAGGATGATTGGACGAGTACAGAATGATTGGACGAGTAGAATGACTGGATGACCTAGGTAGTGAGGACAGTGTAAGCCCCGATAAATCAATCACTTTCGAACCTTCCTTCTTCCGCTCAAGTGCCTTCACTCCGGTCTCCGCACCAAGTGCAGAAGTCACTCCGTTCAGCCCCAAGCTTCGTCCCAGCACCTCTACACCGCTAACAGGTTATGAGCCCAAGCACCATGTCCTCTGCCCATGACGCCTCAACCAAGGTCACCATCGACAAGTTCAACGGTGACAACTACGCGACGTGGAACCGCTACATGCGTGGCGTGTTCTTGACCAAGTCGGCATGGCACGTAGTAAACCGGGAAACGACTCCGAGCTTCACGGATATCCGGACCAAGGACGACTACGTCAAGGCGAGCAACATTGCGTTCGGACTGATGTTGCTCCACATGAACGCGGACTACCATCACGTGGTTGATGACTGCGAGGAAGCGTGGGGAGCGTGGACGCGCTTGAAGACGCTGTATGGTATGTCGCAGAAGGCTGGTCGCATCTACCTAAGGCGCCAAATCTTCAGCATGGAGATGTCGGAAGGTGGCAATGTCTTGCATCATTGCAACGAGGTCCTCAACATCAGCGCCAAGCTCAACAGCATCGGCGCCAAGATGGAGGACGAGGACGTGGCGATCTGCTTACTGCGAAGTCTCCCCAAGAGCTACGAGAACGTCGTGCTCAATCTGGAGATGAGCAACACAGAGCTGCGGTCGCAAAACGTTATGAAAGTGCTCACAAACGAGCACATCAAGCGACAAGGTGAGAAGACGGCGACGGTGAGAATGAAAACGCGGCCAAGGCGTTCAACACCGACCGAGAATCACGCCAATGCACGTACTGCGGAAAATTGGGGCACATGATTGACAAGTGCTGGACCAAGCAGAAGGATGAGGGTCGAGGTGCTCGACGCTGCGGCAACGGCCGTGGACGCGGAGCTAACAACATCCAGTGGCGAAACGACGGCGACGACGACTACGACTACGATCGAGTAGCGTTTGCGGTTTCCCTGGAATGTGGAGTTTCAACGAACAAGAATGTGTCTGGAATGTGGGCGGTCGACAGTGGTGCCACACACCACATCTGTAACGACAAGTCCAAGTTCGCCAATCTCATCGAGCGCGATGAAGGCAAACTTTCGGTGGCCGACGGGAACAAGGCGGCTATCAAGGGTGTGGGGACCATCGTGGAAAGAGTGGTCCTGCCCAACGGCGCCGAGCGCGAGATCGAGATCAAGAACGCGCTCTATGTGCCTAACATGAGCAAGAATCTGCTTTCAGTACCGCAGATCAACAAGAACGGAAAGTTCCAAGTGGTGTTCGATGGCACCGAGATGCACATCTCACGCAAGGACTCGAATCAAGTGGTGGCATCGGCGGATCTCGTAGATGGACTCTACTGGCTTCGCACGCCTCTTCGATCAGCAAATGCGGCGACAACTGGAAGGACGGTCGACCTACATGCGCGTATGGGTCACGCTCCAGTCGAGGTGCTTCGCAAGATGGTCGACAACAAGATGATCAAGGACGCGAAAGCACTTTCCAAGCCTAGCGGACCAAGTCTGTGTCGCGGCTGCCAGCAAGGCAAGATGGTCCAAAAACCATTCCCTAGCAACCGTGACAAGCGTCGTTACGACACCTTCGAGTTGCTTCACTTCGACATTTACGACCCTATGGAGAAATCCTCGCTTGGTGGCAGCAAGTATTTGCTACGGATCGTGGACGAAGCCAGCGGATGCATGAAGGGTTTCTGTCTGCGTGCCAAATCAGAAAGCGAAGACTGCATCAAGACGTACATCACGAAGGTGCAGAAGCAGTTTGACAAGAAGGTCAAGTTCGTGCGACACGCCGGCGCTCGTGAATTTGCGACGAACTCGCTTAAAGATTTCTACGAAGACGAAGGCATCGAGCAAGAAACCACGGTTCCGTACGCGCACCAGACTAACGGCACGGCAGAGCGGGTCATCCGCACCATCGTCACGATCGGCCGCAGCATGCTGCACCATGCCAAGCTGGACAAGTGTTTCTGGGGTGAAGCGGCGATGACGGCCATCTACGTGAAGAACCGCCTGCCGTCACCAAAGATCGAGTGCAAGACTCCGTTCGAGATTGTGTACAAGTCCGCGCCGAGTGTGAAACACATGCGCGTCTTCGGCTGTCGAGCGTTCATCTTAACTCCAAAGGGGAAACGGCTCAAGTGGGATCCGAAGGCTCGCGCCGGATTGTTCCTGGGCTACGAAGAAGTATCCAAGGCGTATCGACTTTATGACATCGAGGCGGGGCAGGTGGTTATCAGTCGCGATGTCAACTTCGATGAATCGACCTTTGGACTTTCAGCGCCAATCTCCGATGAAGACGTCGACGACCTGGACTTTGACTCTCTCGACATCGACAATGACGGTTCGCGTCAGACGGAGCACAGGCAGGCGGGGAAGCGCAAGGGCCGCCCAAGTGAAGATGAATCTGCTACACGTCATCGACCCGGACTGGAAGAAGCAAGTGCGCCGAACAATTCGTCTTCACGTCGAGCAGACGTAAACGAAGAAGAAAAAGCTGAAGATCAAGATGAAGAAGCGACTCCTCCATGTTTTGGCGTGCAAGTGCCAACGCAGTCGAAGCTGCGGTGGCCTTATCGGAGCCGGCGACTTTCCAAGAGGCGGTGAACGGCCCCGACCAAGTGCACTGGCGCAAAGCAATTCGTGCTGAGCTCAAGTCGATGCGACTTCGAGGAGTGTTCGGTGCTGCTAAGCTGCCTAACAGACTACGCGCCATTGGTACCAAGTGGATGTTCAAGATCAAGCGCAAAGCGGACGGATCGATCGAGAAGTACAAGGCACGCCTCGTGGCCAAGGGCTTCAAGCAAAAGTACGGCATCGACTACACTGAGACGTTCTCGCCGGTTGTCAAGTACGTGACGTTGCGCATGGTGATCGCTTTGGCCAAGTACTTTGGCTGGCCGCTAGACCAACTAGACATGGTGACGGCATTCTTGTACGGCGTGATGAGGGAGATCGTGTTTTGCGTGGTTCTCGAAGGTGTCGAGCTCGACGGTGACTTCGACTGCCTGAAATTGGTGAAGGCCATTTACGGTCTAAAACAAGCTTCGCGCGTGTGGAACGAGATCTTCGACGAGTTCGTATGCTCTATCGGCTTTCAAGTTTCGGCCTTTGACCCGTGCCTCTACATCAAAGTTGCTGATGGCCACTGTGTACTCATACTGGTCTACGTCGACGATGTCCTGGTCACCGGAAGCTCACCCGAGCTGATCTCACGCACGAAGGACGACCTCAAGACACGCTTCGAAATGACTGACAGCGGCAAGAGTGTGTTCGTCCTTGGGATCGAATTGGTCGACGGTCCAGACGGCAGCGTGACGATGAGCCAACGGCGTTATGTGGATGACATCCTGAAGCGCTTTGGTATGGACGAGTGCAAGGCTGTGGTGAGTCCGGTGGATATAAGCACTCGACTGGCTCCAAGCGACGCGGCGACCAAGGTACAAGCTCCGTTTCGCGAAGCTGTTGGTGCACTAATGCACCTGATGACCGCGACGCGCCCAGATATTGCGTACGCGGTGGGCAATGTGTCGCGCTTCATGGAGAATCCCCAAGATGAACACTGGGTTGCGGTCAAGCGCATCTTTCGCTACCTGCAAGGCACCAAGACGCATGGAATCTGCTACAAGCCGGGTAACAACATCGACTTTTGCGGATACTCTGACGCAGACTGGGCTGGTGACCTCGCGGACCGCAAGTCGACTTCCGGCTACACGTTCATGCTGATGGGTGCGCCAGTGAGCTGGGGTAGCAAGAAGCAATCAGGTGTCTCGCTAACTACGAGCGAAGCGGAGCACATCGCGCTCAGTCTGTCAATTCAAGAAGGCAAGTGGGTTCATCGCCTGCTGTGCGAGATCTTAGCAGCTGCCAATGAGACTGGACCCGACCTCAAGATCCAAGAAGACAACCAGTCGTGCATCAAGATGACCAAGAATCCTGTGAACCACGGCCGCGCCAAGCACATCGACATCAAGTACCACCACATCCGCGATGAAGTCAAGCGTGGTGAAGTCAAGCTCGAGTATTGCGAGACTTCTGTGATGCTGGCTGACATCCTGACGAAGGCGCTCCCAGGGCCTCGTCACATGGACCTAGCGGCTGCTCTCGGCATCCACGCGTGTTCGCATTGAGGGGGAGTATTGAGGGTTGCTGGTCTTGGTACTGTGTACCAGCTGTACCCATTAACCGGTCAACCTGAACCGGTCCAATACGATCCCACTGGGATTATGGTACGTTGTTTATGCCACCCATGATTGGACGAGTACAGAATGATTGGATGAGTAGAATGATTGGATGACCTAGGTAGTGAGGACAGTGTAAGCCCCGATAAATCAATCACTTTCGAATCTTCCTTCTTCCACACAAGTGTCTTCACTCCGGTCTCCGCACCAAGTGCAGAAGTCACTCCGTTCAGCCCCAAGCTTCGTCCCAGCACCTCTACACCATAAACATCGGCGCACTTGCTTCTTCCAGTCCGGGTCGATGACGTGTAGTGCGCGGTCTTGTGGCAGATTCATCTTCACTTGGGCGGCCCTTGCGCTTCCCCGCCTGCCTGTGCTCCGTCTGACGCGAACCGTCATTGTCGATGTCGAGAGAGTCAAAGTCCAGGTCGTCGACGTCTTCATCGGAGATTGGCGCTGAAAGTCCAAAGGTCGATTTGTCGAAGTTGACATCGCGACTGACAACCACCTGCCCCGCCTCGATGTCATAAAGTCGATACGCCTTGGATACTTCGTAGCTCAGGAACAATCCGGCGCGAGCCTTCGGATCCCACTTGAGCCGTTTCCCCTTTGGAGTTAAGATGAAAGCTCGACAGCCGAAGACGCGCATGTGTTTCACACTCGGCGCGGACTTGTACACAATCTCGAACGGAGCCTTGCACTCGATCTTTGGTGACGGCAGGCAGCTCAAAAGGAAGGTCGTTTGTGCACTAGCTGATAAAATGCAAAGTGATTGATTTATTGGAGCTTACTCTGTCTTACGTCCTAGTCTGCATCCAATCATGTGGTGCATCCAATCACCAACACTCTGGACTCGTCCAATCATCCTGTTCGTCCAATCATCTGTTTGCGCATACATCCATTTGCGCAATTGACTTACCGTAAACATCGCGGGGTCCTTGGAAACCGGTTTTACTGGTATGCCGAAGCTGGACGAGACGCCTTCTTGACAACACTCCCGCTCGACTCGCCCGCGCTTGGTGGCTTGATACCCAGCTTGTCGCGAAGATTTTGAACTGCACCGCGGTGATCAGCTTGGTCATCAGATCCGCCTTCATGTCCTTCGTCGAGCAGTACTGCAACACCACCTGGCCATCTTCGACCTTCTCGCGCACGAAGTGGTAGCGAATGTCGATGTGCTTGGTGCGCTTGGAAACGCGGGGTTCTTGGCCAGTGCAATCGACCCTTGATTATTCTCGAAAATCATGACAGGGTCCTCGTTCTTCATTTCGCCGAGTTCACACAGGAATACCTTGAGCCAGATCGCTTCTTGAGCAGCTTCCGTTAACGCCATGTACTCCGCCTCCGTCGATGACAGCGCCACCGTGCGCTGCTTCTTGCTTCTCCAACTGATGCATCCGCCGTTCATCATGAACGCGTACCCGCTTGTACTGCGTCGAGTTTCGACGTCACCAGCCCAATCCGCATCCGAGTAGCCTTGGAGTCCTTCTTCACTTGTTTCTTAAAACTCGATGCCGTGCGTCTTCGTACCTTAAATGTAGCGGACGACGCGCTTGAGTGCTTGCCAGTGTGTGGGACACGGGTCCGCCGCGAACTGGCTAAGAACTCCCACTGCAGCAGCGAGGTCCGGTCGAGTTCTAACCATGAGGTACATCAGGCAGCCGACAGCATTGCGATAAGGCACCTTGGTCATGGTCTCTTCATGGTTGCATCCTCCTTCGCACATGGCCTTGGTCGTGATGCTGGCTGACATCATGACGAAGGCGCTCCCAGGGCCTCGTCACATGGACCTAGCAGCTGCTCTCGGCATCCACGCGTGTTCGCATTGAGGGGGAGTATTGAGGGTTGCTAGTCTTGGTACTGTGTACCAGCTGTACCCATTAACCGGTCAACCTGAACCGGTCCAATACGATCCCGCTGTGGTTATGGTAAGTTGTTTCTGTCATCCATGATTGGACGAGTAGAATGATTGGACGAGTACAGAATGATTGGATGAGTAGAATGATTGGATGACCTAGGTAGTGAGGACAGTGTAAGCCCCGATAAATCAATCACTTTCGAATCTTCCTTCTTCCACACAAGTGTCTTCACTCCGGTCTCCGCACCAAGTGCAGAAGTCACTCCGTTCAGCCCCAAGCTTCGTCCCAGCACCTCTACACCATAAACATCGGCGCACTTGCTTCTTCCAGTCCGGGTCGATGACGTGTAGTGCGCGGTCTTGTGGCAGATTCATCTTCACTTGGGCGGCCCTTGCGCTTCCCCGCCTGCCTGTGCTCCGTCTGACGCGAACCGTCATTGTCGATGTCGAGAGAGTCAAAGTCCAGGTCGTCGACGTCTTCATCGGAGATTGGCGCTGAAAGTCCAAAGGTCGATTTGTCGAAGTTGACATCGCGACTGACAACCACCTGCCCCGCCTCGATGTCATAAAGTCGATACGCCTTGGATACTTCGTAGCTCAGGAACAATCCGGCGCGAGCCTTCGGATCCCACTTGAGCCGTTTCCCCTTTGGAGTTAAGATGAAAGCTCGACAGCCGAAGACGCGCATGTGTTTCACACTCGGCGCGGACTTGTACACAATCTCGAACGGAGCCTTGCACTCGATCTTTGGTGACGGCAGGCAGCTCAAAAGGAAGGTCGTTTGTGCACTAGCTGATAAAATGCAAAGTGATTGATTTATTGGAGCTTACTCTGTCTTACGTCCTAGTCTGCATCCAATCATGTGGTGCATCCAATCACCAACACTCTGGACTCGTCCAATCATCCTGTTCGTCCAATCATCTGTTTGCGCATACATCCATTTGCGCAATTGACTTACCGTAAACATCGCGGGGTCCTTGGAAACCGGTTTTACTGGTATGCCGAAGCTGGACGAGACGCCTTCTTGACAACACTCCCGCTCGACTCGCCCGCGCTTGGTGGCTTGATACCCAGCTTGTCGCGAAGATTTTGAACTGCACCGCGGTGATCAGCTTGGTCATCAGATCCGCCTTCATGTCCTTCGTCGAGCAGTACTGCAACACCACCTGGCCATCTTCGACCTTCTCGCGCACGAAGTGGTAGCGAATGTCGATGTGCTTGGTGCGCTTGGAAACGCGGGGTTCTTGGCCAGTGCAATCGACCCTTGATTATTCTCGAAAATCATGACAGGGTCCTCGTTCTTCATTTCGCCGAGTTCACACAGGAATACCTTGAGCCAGATCGCTTCTTGAGCAGCTTCCGTTAACGCCATGTACTCCGCCTCCGTCGATGACAGCGCCACCGTGCGCTGCTTCTTGCTTCTCCAACTGATGCATCCGCCGTTCATCATGAACGCGTACCCGCTTGTACTGCGTCGAGTTTCGACGTCACCAGCCCAATCCGCATCCGAGTAGCCTTGGAGTCCTTCTTCACTTGTTTCTTAAAACTCGATGCCGTGCGTCTTCGTACCTTAAATGTAGCGGACGACGCGCTTGAGTGCTTGCCAGTGTGTGGGACACGGGTCCGCCGCGAACTGGCTAAGAACTCCCACTGCAGCAGCGAGGTCCGGTCGAGTTCTAACCATGAGGTACATCAGGCAGCCGACAGCATTGCGATAAGGCACCTTGGTCATGGTCTCTTCATGGTTGCATCCTCCTTCGCACATGGCCTTGGTCAACTTGAGTCCTGGGTCTTGAGGGGTCTTGACAGGGTTGCTGTTCTCCATGCCAAACTTCTCCAGGATGTCCTTCGAAAACTTGGTCTGACGCACCGACACTTTTCCTGCAGCCGCATCTTGATCAATCTCCATACCGAGGAAATACTTGAGACGACCCAAGTCCGTCATGTCGAAGCGTTCACTTAAGGCCTTCTTCGTCGACTTGAGAAGCTCGTCGTTGTTACTGGCGAGGACCAGAGTATCGACGTAGAGAGCCACGAAGACCATGTCTTGGTCATCCCACTTGACGTAGATGCAGTGATCGGCTTCACACTTCTTGAACCCTAGTTCCAGCATGAGCTTGTCAATGGTCTGGTTTCACATTCGTGGCGACTGCTTAAGACCGTAGAGCGAGCGCTTGAGATGACAGACATAGTCAGGATGTTTTTCATCCGTGTAACCGTCCGCTTGCACCATGTAGATATCTTCGTCAAGCAGCCCGTTCAGGAACGCCGTCTTGACATCCATCTGGTGCACTGTCAGATTGTACTTGGCCGCCAGACTGAGCAGGATCCTGATCGACGTGAACTTGGCGACTGGCGCGAAGGTTTCTTCGTAGTCGATGCCGTACTTCTGCGAAAATCCCTTGGCCACGAGTCGTGCCTTGAACCGCTCGATCTCTCCCGCTTGGTTCTCCTTGATGCGAAACACCCAACGACAACCGATTGTCTTTCGACCTTGGGGCAATGGCACCAACGACCATGTCTTGTTCTTGCGAAGAGAGTCGACTTCTGAGTTGCACGCCTCCTTCCACTTGGCCGCGTTGCTGGATTCCATCGCCGACTTGAACGTAGTCGGCATTTCTCCCACTGAATTCACAACGTAGGCCGCTTCGAAATCTTCTTCTCGACTACTTGCGACCGCTGACATCTCCTCCGAGTCTGCGGCCGACTCTGTCGCTTGCTTCGCGGGATCTCTACCGCTTCCTCCAGCGACTGCGTTCGCTGGTGTCGCTTGCTGCCGGGCTCAAATTCTTGACGCGGCGCAGTGTCTCCCATCGTCTCATCCTCGGACGATGCTTCTTGATCTGTCACTTCTTCTTCTTGAAGCTCCACGATGTCATCTTCATCGTGGCTGCGTCTCCCTCCGTCGAAGACGTCTTCCATGAACTGCGCATCGCGGCTCACTAGCACACGACCGCTCTTGATCTCCTCGAAACGATGCGCTTTCTCGTGTTCCGAGTACCCCAGAAACCGACACTTCACTGCTCGAGCGTCCAACTTGGTGCGTTTCTGTTTCGGAACCGTCACATACGCATGGCAACCGAACACCTTCAGGTTCGCCAGCAGTGGTTTCTTACCGGTCCATACTTGGTGCGGTGACTTGTCATGGCTGATGGCACGTGTGGGACACCGGTTACGTAGAAACGCAGCGGTCATTACCGCTTCACCCCAATACGACTTGGCCAAACCAGCATGCTCCAACATGCAGCGCGGCCATTCCACCAGCGTCCGGTTCATCCGCTCGGCGACACCGTTTAGTTGAGGCGTGTACGGAGGCGTAAACTTTTGCACGATACCACGACGCTTGCAGAACTTAGCCATCTCGCCCGACGTGAACTCGCCACCGTTGTCACTACGAAGCGTCTTGACGACCTTGCCGGTCTGTGTTTCCGCAAAAGCGACAAACTCAGCAAACTTGCCGGCCACTTCTGACTTGTTCCGGAGCAAATACACCACACAGAAGTGCGAGTACTCGTCGATGAACGTGACAAAGTAGCGTTTGCCACTGAATGTCGACGTCTGCATGGGACCACACACATCACTGTGAACGATTTCCAGCTGTTTCTTGGCGTGGTTGGGTGACTTGGACATGTAGCTCACTCGCGTTTGCTTGCCGAGTGCACATCCGTCGCACAGCTCCCACTGTTTCACCGACGTCATGTTGATGCCTGCACCGTAGTCCTTTTTGACGATGGCGTCTAGACCGCCATGGCCAATGTGACCAAGTCGAAGGTGCCAGAGGTACGATGTGGTGTCCCCTTTGCGATTCTTCGAGCTTGCCGCATTGGCCTCGTCGGGCACAACTGGTGTCATGCACAGCTTGAACAGCCCTTTGCCTTCACGCGCGCCGAGCTTCCAGTTAAGGCCCTTTGCTTCCGCAAAACACCCATCCGTCTCAAACGTCACGGGACCAGCATCCTTGGTGAAGCGACCAACCGAGAAGAGGTTGCGTGACAACTTGGGAATGTGCCACACATTCGTGAGCACACCCTTCTTGGTCCCCCGTGGAGTCTTCATGGACATCACGATGTCACCGGTCCCCACCGCCTGAACCACACCATCGTCCGCGAGATGCACGTCCACTGGAGACATCATCTTGTAGTTCTTCATGTACTCCTTCGAGTACGTCATGTGCTGCGTCGCACCCGAGTCGACCAGCCACTTGTCACTTGACTTGGTGGTCTTGCTCGCACCACCAACCAAGAAGAGAAACTCGCCCGATTTTTCTTCATCGCGCGCGACGTTTGCTCGTTGCGGCCTCTGTCGCTCCGCATTTTCACGAATCCTCACCGGACACTTGGCGATCCAATGTCCTTGTTCGCCGTAGTAGTGACACGCGCTTGGCTTTGGCGCCTGTCGTCCCTTACGCTTCCCGTTGTCACTCGTCATGAACGCTTGACCGTGCGCGGCGCCGTCCGCACCGCCACCTTGCTACTTGCGCTTCATGTCCTCATGCAGCAGCCGAGCCGTTACGAGTTCCCACGACAGTGAGTCAGCTCTCGACTCCAACGCCGTGATGAGGAACTAGTACGACTTGCTTAGACTTGCCAGAAGCGTGATCACCAAGTCGTCCTCGCTGACCGGAGCGCCCACTGCGTCGAGCTGTTCCGCCAGCGTCTTGATCTTGTTGATGTGCTCCAGTACATCATCACCTTCTTTCATCATCGTGGTGAAGAAACGTCGACGAAGGAAGAGCTTGTTCGCCAAACTCTTCTTCTCGAAGTGTCCTTCCAGCCTTGACCAGGCATCATGCGCACCATTCGCCGACCGAACCAACGGCAGCTGCGAATCCTCCATCGCGAGACAGATAATCGCCAGCGCCTTGCGCGACTTCCGCTTGAACGTCGCTTGGTCCAACGCGGTAGCGCAGTGCTCCATCTTCAGTTCGCCACTGACGACTTCCCACAGGTCGCGCTCTTCAAGCACCATCTGCATCTTGAACTTCCACGTGTGAAAGTTGGTTCGGTCGAACTTGTTGATGCGGGCGGTCGTTGAAGTGGTGTCCATGGCGTAGGCGTAGTCTTGGGCAGAGTCTGCGGGGCTTGGGCTCATTACCAAAAGGAAGGTCGTTTGTGCACTAGATGATAAAATGCAAAGTGATTGATTTATTGGAGCTTACTCTGTCTTACGTCCTAGTCTGCATCCAATCATGTGGTGCATCCAATCACCAACACTCTGGACTCGTCCAATCATCCTGTTCGTCCAATCATCTGTTTGCGCATACATCCGTTTGCGCAATTGACTTACCGTAAACATCGCGGGGTCCTTGGACACCGGTTTTACTGGTATGCCGAAACTGGACGAGACGCCTTCTTGACAACAAGTTCTTCACGTAGATGGCCGTCATCGCCGCTTTACCCCAGAAACACTTGTCCAGCTTGGCATGATGCAGCATACTGCGGCCGATCGTGACGATGGTGCGGATGGCCCGCTCTGCCGTGCCGTTAGTCTGGTGCGCGTACGTAACCGTGGTTTCTTGCTCGATGCCTTCGTCTTCGTAGAAATCTTTAAGCGAGTTCGTCGCAAATTCACGAGCGCCGGCGTGTCGCACGAACTTGACCTTCTTGTCAAACTGCTTCTGCACCTTCGTGATGTACGTCTTGATGCAGTCTTCGCTTTCTGATTTGGCACGCAGACAGAAACCCTTCATGCATCCGCTGGCTTCGTCCACGATCCGTAGCAAATACTTGCTGCCACCAAGCGAGGATTTCTCCATAGGGTCGTAAATGTCGAAGTGAAGCAACTCGAAGGTGTCGTAACGACGCTTGTCACGGTTGCTAGGGGATGGTTTTTGGACCATCTTGCCTTGCTGGCAGCCGCGACACAGACTTGGTCCGCTAGGCTTGGAAAGTGCTTTCGCGTCCTTGATCATCTTGTTGTCGACCATCTTGCGAAGCACCTCGACTGGAGCGTGACCCATACGCGCATGTAGGTCGACCGTCCTTCCAGTTGTCGCCGCATTTGCTGATCGAAGAGGCGTGCGAAGCCAGTAGAGTCCATCTACGAGATCCGCCGATGCCACTAATTGATTCGAGTCCTTGCGTGAGATGTGCATCTCGGTGCCATCGAACACCACCTGGAACTTTCCGTTCTTGTTGATTTGCGGTACTGAAAGCAGATTCTTGCTCATGTTAGGCACATAGAGCGCGTTCTTGATCTCGATCTCGCGCTCGGCGCCGTTGGGCAGGACCACTCTTTCCGCGATGGTCCCCAATGAGACCTAAGAATAGGCTCTTGTAATATTTTGCAAAACGAACCGACGTCTGGATCGAAAAGGCTTGGAGGCGGAGTTGGTCATGCACGTCCATACTCCGCCCATCCATTCTTAGTAATCTTGATAGCCGCCTTGTTCCCGTCGGCCACCGAAAGTTCGCCTTCATTGCGCTCGATGAGATTGGCGAACTTGGACTTGTCGTTACAGATGTGGTGTGTGGCACCACTGTCGACCGCCCACATTCCAGACACATTCTTGTTCGTCGATACTTCACATTCCAGGGAAACCGCAAACGCTACTCGATCGTAGTCGTAGTCGTCGTCGCCGTCGTTTCGCCACTGGATGTTGTTAGCTCCGCGTCCACGGCCGTTGCCGCAGCGTCGAGCACCTCGACCCTCATCCTTCTGCTTGGTCCAGCACTTGTCAATCATGTGCCCCAATTTTCCGCAGTACGTGCATTGGCGTGATTCTCGGTCGGTGTTGAACGCCTTGGCCGCGTTTTCATTCTCACCGTCGCCGTCTTCTCACCTTGTCGCTTGATGTGCTCGTTTGTGAGCACTTTCACAACGTCTTGCGACCGCAGCTCTGCGTTGCTCATCTCCAGATTGAGCACGACGTTCTCGTAGCTCTTGGGGAGACTTCGCAGTAAGCAGATCGCCACGTCCTCGTCCTCCATCTTGGCGCCGATGCTGCTGAGCTTGGCGCTGATGTTGAGGACCTCGTTGCAATGATGCAAGACATTGCCACCTTCCGACATCTCCATGCTGAAGATTTGGCGCCTTAGGTAGATGCGACCAGCCTTCTGCGACCCACCATACAGCGTCTTCAAGCGCGTCCACGCGCCCAACGCTTCCTCGCAGTCATCAACCACGTGATGGTAGTCCGCGTTCATGTGGAGCAACATCAGTCCGAACGCAATGTTGCTCGCCTTGACGTAGTCGTCCTTGGTCCGGATGTCCGTGAAGCTCGGCGTCGCTTCCCGGTTCACTACGTGCCATAATAACTTGGTCAGAAACACGCCACACATGTAGCGGTTCCACGTCGCGTAGTTGTCACCGTTGAACTTGTCGATGGTGACCTTGGCTGAGGCGTCATGGGCAGAGGACATGGTGCTTGGGCTCATAACCTGTTAATGGTGTAGAGGTGCTGGGACGAAGCTTGGGGCTGAACGGAGTGACTTCTGCACTTGGTGCGGTGACCGGAGTGAAGGCACTTGAGCGGAAGAAGGAAGATTCGAAAGTGATTGATTTATCGGGGCTTACACTGTCCTCACTACCTAGGTCATCCAATCATTCTACTCATCCAATCATTCTGTATTTGTCCAATCATTCTACTCGTCCAATCATGGATGGCATAAACAACTTATCATAATCACAGCGGGATCGTATTGGACCGGTTCCGGTTGACCGGTTAATGGGTACAGCTGGTACACAGTACCAAGACCAGCAACCCTCAATAGCCGGTTAATTCGTCTTCACGTCGAGCAGACGTAAACGAAGAAGAAAAAGCTGGAGATCAAGATGAACAATCGGCTCCCCCATGTTTTGGCGTGCAAGTGCCAACGCAGTCGAAGCTGCGGTGGACCTATCGGAGCCGGCGACTTTTCAAGAAGCGGAGAACGACCCAGACCAAGTGCACTGGCGCAAAGCAATACGTGCTGAGCTTAAGTCGATGCGACTTCGAGAAGTGTTCCGTGCTGCTAAGTTGCCGAACGGACAACGCGCCATGGGTACCAGGTGGGTGTTCGAGATCAAGCGCAAAGCAGTCGGATCGATCGAGAAGTACAAGGCACGCCTCGTGGCCAAGGGCTTCAAGCAAAAGTACGGCATCGACTACACTGAGACGTTCTCGCCGGTTGTCAAGTACGTGACGTTGCGCATGGTGATCGCTTTGGCCAAGTACTTTGGCTGGCCGCTAGACCAACTAGACATGGTGACGGCATTCTTGTACGGCGTGATGAGGGAGATCGTGTTTTGCGTGGTTCTCGAAGGTGTCGAGCTCGACGGTGACTTCGACTGCCTGAAATTGGTGAAGGCTATTTACGGTCTAAAACAAGCTTCGCGCGTGTGGAACGAGATCTTCGACGAGTTCGTATGCTCTATCGGCTTTCAAGTTTCGGCCTTTGACCCGTGCCTCTACATCAAAGTTGTTGATGGCCACTGTGTGCTTATACTGGTCTACGTCGACGATGTCCTGGTCACCAGAAGCTCACCCGAGCTGATCTCACGCACGAAGGACGACCTCAAGACACGCTTCGAAATGACTGACAGCGGCAAGAGTGTGTTCGTCCTTGGGATCGAATTGGTCGACGGTCCAGACGGCAGCGTGACGATGAGTCAACGGCGTTATGTGGATGACATCCTGAAGCGCTTTGGCATGGACGAGTGCAAGGCTGTGGTGAGTCCGGTGGATATAAGCACTCGACTGGCTCCAAGCGACGCGGCGACCAAGGTACAAGCTTCGTTTCGCGAAGCTGTTGGTGCACTAATGCACCTGATGACCGCGACGCGCCCAGATATTGCGTACGCGGTGGGCTATGTGTCGCGCTTCATGGAGAATCCCCAAGAAGAACACTGGGTTGCGGTCAAGCGCATCTTTCGCTACCTGCAAGGCACCAAGACGCATGGAATCTGCTACAAGCCGGGTAACAACATCGACTTTTGCGGATACTCTGACGCAGACTGGGCTGGTGACCTCGCGGACCGCAAGTCGACTTCCGGCTACACGTTCATGCTGATGGGTGCGCCAGTGAGCTGGGGTAGCAAGAAGCAATCAGGTGTCTCGCTAACTACGAGCGAAGCGGAGCACATCGCGCTCAGTCTGTCAATTCAAGAAGGCAAGTGGGTTCATCGCCTGCTGTGCGAGATCTTAGCAGCTGCCAATGAGACTGGACCCGACCTCAAGATCCAAGAAGACAACCAGTCGTGCATCAAGATGACCAAGAATCCTGTGATACGCTCCGCACCAAGCACATCGACATC
>NW_003303585.1:149062-154206 GCF_000142945.1 Phytophthora infestans T30-4
ATATGATGTCTGGCATGTGCCCACACGACATCTTGGTTTTAGTATGCCTGGCGAGCCACTACACACGAGATCTTGTTTTTTGTATGGTGTTCTTTAATTTGATTATTATGAAGATGAAAGAGAACCGTTAGAACGGGTATGAAGGGTGTTCTAGGGGTGCTTTTCGGTGCTCTTTCACGTGGACATATCGCAGCATGCGACATGTCAGTGGAACACTGTCTAAATTAATAAATACTGTTTTGGCCGATTTCTAAAAGCGTCTATAAAAGGGCATAAGTGCAATGACTCGTCTTTGTAACCCTGCGGCCTAGGCGTAGTTTTTCACGGGGAATCCGAATATCAAAGGTAGATTTATGTACCACATGTACTTTTTTTTGCAACATGTTATTCTTTATCTACGGGACATATAACATATGTTAAAAACACCACGGCGGAGCCGTTCCCGCAATTCAGAATTTGTCTAACTCTTCTAGATCAAAAGTTATTCAGCGAAATGTGAGACTTTGTTTGGCATGCTCTTTTTTTAGGTGGTTTTTTCCGGTTTTATGTGCCGCCCGGCAGATCTGGCCTGCAGACTTTAGCAGAAAAACTTGGCGCATGTGTTTCGCACGACCGCTCCCAAAGTTTTACAAGCATATCTCCAGTAGTTGCTTCGCAATGATTTTTTTAGTGACGCCAAAAAACGCCATTTTCGCGGAAAATGGACACCTTGGACGGCCAAAATCACCACTTTTGGCCATGTTTGGCCCTGCACATCCAGGAAGCAAATGAGACTGCTCCGTATAAAAACTGCCCTAGGGGTGCTTTTATGCGCGCATTCCCGTGGTCAAGTCAGATTTTGGCTAAATTCAAATGCCTTGTCTATAAACACTTTTTTCGACCTAAATTTTCACCTGTTTTGCAAAGGAAACACAAAGGCAAGGGAGCACACCCGCAAGGCAACCTACGGTCAGATCCACGATCTAGGCCCTGGATCCACCAAGCTCGAATATTCGCTTGGGATCCTGAACCATCCACGGACGCAGAGTGAGGATTTTCCACTGCTGCTCCACCCCATCCCCACGTCTCGCTACGACACTCAAGCTTCACCACTTGAACTCTTCGGAAGTTACCGAGAGAGCAAGATCCCGCCCTACCGACGGGTACACAAGATGAGGAAAGTTCAGGAGAACACGGATCATCGGGGGACCCCCTCCGTTAGTCGGTGTCTGGGCGCAGTTGGTAAGTTGGATCCAGCAATCTCGCAGATTTTGCTGATCCTGCTACACCACATGGGTGTGATGCTCGCGGCCAACACTTTCAGGATCTCGTCTTCCCCTTTCGAACATTTCACGATCTTCAGTGTCCAAGGCGAGAGTAAAGCTGCCCATTGCCCCAACCGTCCTTCTAAACCGGTCGACTTGAACAACCAAGCGAGCGTGGAGTGTCGAGTCAAGATCCGGATGGATCTTCCCAGCAACAGGTTGTAATTGAGATCCAACACGCGCAGGAGCGCGAGTATCGCCTTCTCCACCGCTCCGTAATTCAGCTCATTCGGCTTTGGCGTCCGGCTGACGAAGATGACTGGATGACAGATCCCCTCATGTTCTTGTACCAAGGCTGCTGAGACTGCCCAGTCACTGGCATAAACTATAACCGTAGGTTGACGTTCCGGATCGAAATGACGGAGGATGGGCGTGGTCGCGATCCTGTTCCTCAGCTCCACGAATGCGTGTTGAGCTCGGATCCACCGAGGCTCCACCTTTTCCGAGTTCTGATCCGTCGTCTCTATCCTGATTGGATCCTCTTTCCCTTGGTCCCGGTGTGGATCCAGCTCCTGTTTTAGGTCCTCTTCTGGCGTCGTACTACTTGGATCCCTTCGTGGATCCGACATCTCCAGGGCCAGAGCTTGTTGGATTTTGATCCGGACAGCTGAAGTGGTCATCGCAGCAAAATCTACCTCTCTCAATTCATATAGTACCGCAGCAAACAGTGCGTAATCCTCGATGAACCGACTGTAGTAGTTCAAACTGCCCAAGAAGGATTGCATCGCCCGTAACGTTTGTGGGAAGGACAAGTCCGCCAACGAAGATGGGTCCTTAGGATTCGCCTCCAACCCCTTCTTGGAGACTCGATGACCTAAGTAATCCACCTTGCGCATTCCCCAATAGCTCTTCACCACGCGGATAGAGAGATTCCACTTAGTACACGCCTCCAGTAGGGATGTCACCCTCTCGCACAGCTGATCCCACGATTCTGCCGGGATTAGAATGTCGTCGATATAGGATCTGCGTCCTAACACAGACGGGGTCCCAGGATCCCCTGGCTCTCCTGCTTCGAATGGATCCACTTCCGTATGAACTTCCCCGGATCCACCCCTTTCGGGTTCCGGTATTCGGGTGAATCCATAGAGGGCGTTATCGATCAGGCGTTGGTAGATCTGGGGCGCATTCTTCAATCCAAACGGCATCCGGTTCCACTCGAACAGTCCAAACGGTGTGATGAATGCGGATATTGCGCGAGCTCGATCCGTCATAGTCACCACTGGCCATGTCAAGAGAACAGTACCAGAGTACTTTATCCAAATCTTCCAATAGCTCATTGATTAGAGGCATTGGATACACCATCAATCGGGTCAGGCCGTTAACTAGCCTGTAATCAATGCACAGACATATATCCACCCCGTTCTTTTTGATGATGATTACCACCAGAGATGCCCACGGGGACGTTGAGAAACTGATGATCTTGGCTTGCAGCAGGCCCTTAATCAGATCCGATAGTTTTTCTCGGAACTGAGGTGCCACCTTCCGCACCCTTTGAGCGATCGGTTTCGCGTCGCCGACATCGATGTCACATTTGACTCCGCGGGCAGCGGGCGGTAATGCATTACCTTTACCAATAAGCAGATGTCGGCTTTCCCAGATCTTCTGACGTAACCGAGCCACTTCCGCGGGTTCGTTCGCCCCTGGATCCACTTGGATGTCGTCAATCGTGACCTCCTCTGTGGTCAGTGGTACTTCCGGGATCACCGCCATGCCTTCTCCGAGATCCTCAGCGTGTACATCCCCACCTTCGTGGTAACATACTTGTTCATCTTCAGTCTTCGTCGGATCCACCATTGGATCCAAGCACCGCGACCCTCTTTCACCCGTCATTCCTTCTGTCTTCGTGGGATCAGGTACCCTGGTACCGGGGAAGCCACCTGCTGGATCGCCTTGATCCCCTAGCGAGTTTAAACACGACGGCTCTTTTTTGGCTAGTGTTGCCACTCTCGGCAAGGATCCAGGCACTTTGTTCGCGGAAAACTCGGATCCACTTGTGGGGTAGCGGGATCTGGCGACCCGGCTTCCGCTCTCTGCGA
Source organism: Phytophthora infestans T30-4 (assembly GCF_000142945.1). Taxonomy (NCBI): domain Eukaryota; phylum Oomycota; class Peronosporomycetes; order Peronosporales; family Peronosporaceae; genus Phytophthora; species Phytophthora infestans. The sequence goes on from NW_003303585.1 coordinate 152,403, forward strand.
TCCTCCATCCACCAACCCTGAGTTATCTAGGGGCCGGCTCTGGAGATCTTCCGCGGTCTTGGATCCAACCTCCACCGCTTGGATCTCAATCCGACGATCCCTCTGCAGGATCTTTCGCGGAGTTGGGTATGAAGGCCGATCCACCAAGGGACCAGTTGGCTCCGCCGGGGCCTCCCCTTCTCCGAGAGATTCAATCTCGGTAGTCGCCTCGTACGCCAGATTCTGCCATTCTCTGTATCGACGGGATCCCACTGACACATATCCAGGTCGCCTAGGGATACCGTCCTTCGCCAACCATCGTCCGATCTCCTCATAATGGTCCAGTAATAGTCACTTGTCGCTGACGTTCGTGACCTGGAGGTATTGTGATCGACCTGGTCCTTGGATTACGGTAGGCACCCATTTCTCGCCCCGAGTGACCCACCGTTTCTCATGTTCCACCCACTTCAACCGATCTGGCAGTTACCAGGTTTCTCCGGGCTCGATCCAGGTCGTCTTATCCGCCCTTATGATCCTCATCTTCGCTCCGTACAACGGTCGCCGTCCGCTGAGCTGGATCTGCATCTCGTCGGGGAAACACAGTGTCCCACCCGACCCAAATATCGAACCAGTACACCAAACAACCTGCCAACGTGATCTTGATCCGCGTTCTCCCATTCGTACGATATACGCCTTCACCACTCCCAACACAATCTTGGATCCGACTCCCATCCACTTGGCACTAAACCTTACGAGCAAAGGCGGTATCTAGTATAGACATCACGGCACCACTATCTAGGAGTATGATTGCTTTTTCATTGTTGACTTTGCCTCCTACCTTGGCTTGTCTGAACCATTTTCCTGGGGCATGGTACTTCCAGTATCCACGGGACTCCCCTGTCAGCAGATCCATGGATCCAACATCTTCAGATGCACGGGATCCCGTGACCTGACAAACCTTAGGTAGATCTGCAGTGACCTCACCCTTGGTAGGCTCAAACCATCGACCATGTTGGCGTTTCTCCCAGTAACCGCGTGCTTCCCCCCTTTGTAGATCCAGGGCTGCAGAGACTTCGGATCTGGCAAACTCATCCACTTGGCGCAAACTAAAAATCTTGCACTGACACTTCATGTAGATCACGTGTATTATCGACTGGATCTAGGGTTCTGCTACCTGGATCTAGCGATGTCTTGTTCACAAATGCATAAATGCAATACCTAGAACGCTCGGCTCGTACCGGATTCAAACCCGGCGAGCGTCCTAGTTTAACATCTTCTCGGCCACTTCTGGCAACATCCCTCGGTGCTTGGCTGGATCAAACCACTGGCGGATCTGGTTGTAGAATTCCTCCATCGGACACTTGCCGACGTCGTGAATCTCGCCGCAACCGCGACACACGTAGAAGCAATGATCTTCGGGATGACCTTTCTTGCCACACTTCTCACAGACCAGATGTTTCCAGCATCCAGATTCTGTGTGCTTTCGGGATCCGCACTGCGAACACCTGACTTGTGCTGTACCGTCCATGAGATCTCGGGATCTGTACATCCCACGGTCCCCAGGGTGCGGTATCCCCCGGTCGAGGAGTTATCTCCGGTCTTCGGCGGTCGATCGTTGAATGGTGTTTGAAAGACATGCGCAAAAATCCTCTGGATCAAAGTCCAACAGTATATAACATGATTTAAGTTCGTGTGTGGTGACGCAGTAACTATGGGAGGAGTATAAAAGATGTTAAGAAAGCATTTGAAGCACGAAATATGACAGAAAGACACGGAAACAGCGGTGCGAATAAGTCGAGCGTTGAAGTCGAGCTCACAACTAGAC
>NW_003303586.1:0-2936 GCF_000142945.1 Phytophthora infestans T30-4
CAGAAGTTCTACTTAGATTGGGAGCTCGAGGAGCCCAAATTTAAAAGGGAGTGAGTGCTGCACCCACCTCGTGCACATGGGACAGTGCTGGAGGGCTTGAGATCCGCATCCGGCTTGCGGGTATACCTCGTGTAGCGTATACTTCCCCCCCCACTCATTTTTGCAGCGGGGGCAAATCAGCAGCAGCCAGGAAGCCATGGCGCCCGACCTGCGCGTCAAAGCGGCGGTGCGACCGCCGCGCCACGGAGGAGGGGCGAGTGATAGTGAAGAGGGGGTCGACAGCGACGAGGAGTGGTTCGACTCGTCATGCCTTTGCCGTGAAAAGTCCAGTTTGGTCGGTGATTCCGTAGCACTGTTGGATACTCACGGTAGATGCTTCAAAAGTCTGCTGATCGGATAGCCTAGCAAGCTCTTTCAGCCACGGGTTTTGAAAAGCCCTTGCTTTGCGGGGGGTCAACAAAAATGCAGCTTTTTAAAAACCAGTCGTGGACGATGTTTAACAATAATTTCCATCTTGAAAAAGCGGAGAGAAAATTTGCAGTTATTCCGAGGACATTTGGGAGTTGGCAAAACCAGCGCGTATATTTCCGCCCCACACAAACTCACTTAGCACACGCTCATCGTGGTCCATGGAGATTGGTGTAAATTGCAGCGTTGGAAACGCCCACGCATCGGTGCGTGCGTCGTCTTTATCTTGCTGATACTGACTTGGGTCCACTAGCTTCTCGAGATCGCGTCGCATTGCCGTCTTTGCGGCCTCCGAGTCGTGAGCCAGTTGAGGTGCCAACAACTTGTAGTCGCTCTTGGCGGATGTCAACGATTCCAGTTTGACTCTATACGAAAAACCGGTAACCAGTTGTACGAACTGATGGTAGAACTGTGCCAACGCCCCGCAGTTTGTCAATTGCACGTATCGATCCTGTCTATTGGTGAAGTAATCGTTGCTCAAATTTGCGCCACTAAGCACGAGAGTGTCGTCCACTAAATACACTTTAGCGTGAGAGGCGCCCAGCGTCTCATTAAATTGCGGAGGTAGTTTGGCTTTGAGTCCTGAGAGTTGTGGTACGGCAGAAGAGCAAGTAATTGGTAAATATACACTTTTAGGCCCCCATTTTCCTACCCATATTTGTATTTAGTATACTGGTTGACGGTGCGAGGCTTGGGGCCGCACAAACGGTAAACTGACTATGGCGCTGCCAATAGTGTTGACGCACCTACAGAGGGTAGCGCGTTTCAAATAATAATTAGCTCCTGGTATCTACTGTGTACCCTTGCAAGTTAACCGTCCCTATCTGCTTCCGCGTAACAATAGATCGAGAGTACACTCGCTCACTTACATGCAAACCATGCTATCTGTGACATCAGCGCTCACGGCGTATGTTCCATTAATGTGCGCTCACAAATTGAAACTACAGCATCGAGTGAGCACTACACGCGACGATTAAGTTGCTGTCTAAATAGATACGAGCACGTGTGCGGTAGCGCAAACAATACCGGTGGGTGTGGTAAGTCGAACTGTCTGTACGCAGTACTATACTTTAGTGCCCTGTCCATAATGGTCGAGATAAGAGCTCGGCTTAGTCGCGGGTGGCTATAAGGTGTACCCGCCGCGCGCGTAGATACTGCGCTGAATACAGGTGACAGACGCGCGGTCAGCTTGCCAGTATCGCTGCAGTATGGCCTGTGCCCAGTTAGTGACCTGCTTAGTCATATAGACTGATACATCAGAAGCGTAGGCACAGTAAGCCAGCACGACGACGCAAATGTACCGAGAAAGCGGCAGTGATCCTATACGTAGGTTTTAGATATCACGAGCGCGTGATATACACTCATTAACGACCTCGCAATATATGCACGGATACATCACACCGAGCTGATAGGTTGGCAGCGGAAGTACGTCACCTAATGTACATGAACTACTATTCGATTCACGTCTAAACACCACTACGATATGATAATCTGCCTACCTCCATGTGGCTTCGTATGTTCTTCTTACATATCGGAACCAGTAAATGCCACTCGGAAAAGAGTTACACCACTCTGTCAGTTAGTAGCTATGCAAATAAGTCAGTAAGTGTGTCAGCTATGCAAGTAAGATCAATGCATGCGGAAAATAGTGGAAAGACGCTACAGTATTATCATAAAGAGCTCAGCGGAACTGTTGCAAAGCATAATATTATTGTTTGTGGCGATCATTAGCAAAACAAAACTGTCTTAAAATATACTTCGCGCGGAAGGCTGACCAAACCTTGCTCTAATAGACCGTCGCAATCAGAGATATGGTGTCGACTGCCTCACCGCGATGACGTGACATATGGTATTATGTTTGAGGAGGCGTATTTAGACCCCCAAACTAGGATTCCTCACCGATCTATGCCAATTCCGTAGCATCATGGATACTGACCCGTCTTCTGAACAGCATATATTACATTTGCAACCACGCGCGCCTCCGATTGGCGTCATTGTGGGAGCTATGCGCTCAAATGAGACGATAGACGAAACCTCCCGGGTAAGATGGTGCTCATCTTGCAGATCACGTTAAACCCTGGTCATGTCTACCATAATATGTGAGCACTCAGGATATTGTGTGCGGTGTTGTTTTGGATCATAACATAAGTAGAACACGGAATATATATTTTATGTTGCTTTGAGTTAAACAAGCTAAGCCCACTGCAGCGCAGCGGAGGTGGTCAGCCCTTTCTACACCAGCCAACCATGCCCTAGCGTCCGCGGAGCGGACGCCCAGACCGCTAGGTGCCCGCTCCCTAACCTTTGAACACCTGTCCGTCGGTCTGTCAGTCCGGCCCGTTGCCTTTCTAGTTGGCCATTACCGACCCTTGTGGGGGTTGGGTACGCTTAGCCTGTCTAGTAACATTGACCTCCTCTTGAAACGAGGGCGGCTAGTGTTTCTGACTCCACTAACATATGCGAGAGTG
>NW_003303586.1:4308-8636 GCF_000142945.1 Phytophthora infestans T30-4
AAGTACACTCACTCATTGGGACATAAGCTAAATCATGTTGTATGTCTATCAACGTTCACAGCGCGTATTCCACTAATGTGCGCTCGCAAATTGAAACTACAGTATTAAGTGAGAATTACGTGTGACAAAACTGTTGCTGTCTACGTAGATACGAGCACGTGTGCGGTAATGCAGACCATACAGGTGGATGTTGCAGCTACTGTGGGCAGCCACAAGCTGGCCGTTCCTATCCGCATACACGTCACGTAGACGACAAGTACACTCACTCATTACGACATAAGCTAAATCATGTTGTATGTCTATCAACGTTCACAGCGCGTATTCCACTAATGTGCGCTCGCAAATTGAAACTACAGTATTAAGTGAGAATTACGTGCGACAAAACTGTTGCTGTCTACGTAGATACGAGCACGTGTGCGGTAATGCAGACCATACAGGTGGATGTTGCAGCTACTGTGGGCAGCCGCAAGCTGGCCGTTCCTATCCGCATACACGTCACGTAGACGACAAGTACACTCACTCATTGGGACGTAAGCTAAATCATGTTGTATGTCTATCAACGTTCACAGCGCGTATTCCACTAATGTGCGCTCGCAAATTGAAACTACAGTATTAAGTGAGAATTACGTGCGACAAAACTGTTGCTGTCTACGTAGATACGAGCACGTGTGCGGTAATGCAGACCATACAGGTGGATGTTGCAGCTACTGTGGGCAGCCGCAAGCTGGCCGTTCCTATCCGCATACACGTCACGTAGACGACAAGTACACTCACTCATTGGGACATAAGCTAAATCATGTTGTATGTCTATCAACGTTCACAGCGCGTATTCCACTAATGTGCGCTCGCAAATTGAAACTACAGTATTAAGTGAGTATTACGTGCGACAAAACTGTTGCTGTCTACGTAGATACGAGCACGTGTGCGGTAATGCAGACCATACAGGTGGATGTTGCAGGTCGATGTGCCTGTATGCAGCTCTGTATTTTAGTGTCCTATCTATAATGGTCGACCTATGAGCTCGGTTGAGTCGCGGATGGCTACAAGGTGTACCCCGCCGCGCGCGTGTAAAGCACTACTGCTAAGAGACGCGCGGTCAGCTTGCCTATATCGCTGCGGTATGGCCTGTGCCCAGTTAGTGACCGGTCTGGTTGTATAGACTGATACATTAGAAGCGTAAGCACAGTAAGCCAGCACCATGATGCAAATGTACCGAGAAATCGACAGTGACCCCATGTGCTTTGGCTACCGCGAGAGCGTGGCGCCGACGAGCTTACGAAATAAGTTATGCATAGATATATCAAACAACACGCCGAGCTGATAAGTGGTAGCGAGATTACAGCATCTAACGTACATGAGCTACTATTCGATTCAAGTCTAAACACCACTACAACATGATAATCTGCCTATATCGATATGGTTTCGCATATTCGTCATACATATTAGAGCTTGCCACTCGGAAAGGATCTACGTCACTCGGTCAGTCAGTAGCTATGCAAAGAAGTCAGTAAGTGCGCCAGCTAGACAAGTAAGATTAATGCATGTGAAAGGTAGTGGAAAGACCCTTTAGTAATATCATAAAGAGCTCAGCGGAGCAATTTTAAGACATAATATTGGTGTTTGTGGCGACCTTCTACCTGTCCTAAAAGATACTTCACGCGTGGAACGGATCAAACCTTGCTCTAATAGACCGTCGCAATCAAAGGAATAGGCGTATTTACTTCAGCTAAACTGGGATTTCGTAGTATCATTGATACTGACCCGTCTTCTGAACAGCGTATATTACATTTGCAGCCACGCGCGCCTCCGATTCGTCTCATTCGGGGAGCTATGCGCTCAAATGGGATTATAGCCCAAACCTTCCCGGGTAAGATGTTGCTCATCTTGCAGATCACGTTAAACCCGGGCAATGTCTCCCATAACATGTGAACACTAAGAATATTATGTGCAGTGTGATTTTGGAACGTAACATAAGTAGATCACAGTGTACATATATTATATGTAGCTTCGCTTTTAAAAGAAAATCTAAGCACACCGCAGCGCAGCAGAGGTGGTCAAACCTCCCGGCACCAACCAACCATGCCCTAGCGTCCGCGGAGCGGGCGCCCAGAGAGCTAGTTTCCCGCCACCTAAACTTGCAGCCTGTCCGTCCGTCTGTCAATAAGTCCGTCCGGTTCCTTTCTTGCTGCTTTTTCCTGCCTTTTCGCATGGCTACACCCGGCCTGTCTAATATATTTTCGTCCCATCGTACCGACCGCGCCTACCTTTCTGACTCGACCTAACTATTCCAAAATTACAAATATATCCAAAAGCGTGACACAATTAACTCGCGCCCTGATTGGTCAATACCTGCTGACCTGCGACACTGACTGGATCTGTCGCACGATCAGACCGCCTCTCTCCCTCGCGATTGGACGTAAGGTAAACATTTCTGCCGAGCACGAAACGCATCGATTGGTTGCAAACAGCCAGCAGATACTTGATTATTGCATTCAGCAGCGCAAAACCTGTCGTATGTACTGCAAATCGGGCACAGTAACCACCTTTTTTTCTAAGAGCTCTGTAAATAGAGATATTTATTATTATTAATGTAGACTTCACAGACCAGTATTTTGTAAGAACTCGGCGATGCTATTTTCCACAGCCTTTCTGATGACGAAAGTATTTTTTTTAATATTAAAGTAGGCTCACGACCAGCGCTTTTTGTAGGGACTTTGCGAATATATATTTTTTTTACTTCGCCTGGCACTCACCATTGCCACCGTGCAATGAAAGCGCGCGGCTGCACGGTCATTGCGCTATCTGCTCCCGTGCAAAGCACTCGACGAATGCATGCGCGCACGGTACATAGTGTTTTTAGTCACTTTTATCGCATGTAAAGTATGTATTTGTTTGTAAATCTGATAATAATATTATTAAAGCAAAGCAAAATAGTAATAGTATAAAACATTAATATGTTGCTTAATAATAAATACCAGCCTTACAGTACCGCGCTATTGGCTAATATTTGGACGCAAGTAATTGGTTAAAACAATATATTTTGCTAACTTACTCACAGTTTGCAAAATGGTGGGCCCTACGTGCAAGCAATGCGAGGCGAAGATTGACCCGCTTCTGCTGAACCCGCAGCGGTCTACGACGGATTCCCGAGAGCGCTGCGTCTGCTGCGGGAAGCTGCAGTACGGCTACGCATTCCGTACAATCAGCGGACGGGACATCGTGCGGCGCTGTATTGCCTGCGAGAGCGGCCCAAAAGCGGTTAAGCTCTGGGAGAAAAGCTTCCACCACCTGATTCGGCCGAAGTGCGCCGCCAGGAAAGCCTGCCAAACGTCGAGAAGGTGATGGGCCCTGACTGGTACCTCAAGAAGAAAAATAGACACAGCCGCCCTCGCAAGCTGACCGCCCGAAACGTCAGGTACATTGAGCAAAAGAAGCAGCAGAAGAGCAGGTGATTTGGATATACATCCTTATATCTCCTTACCCCGCATAGTTTTGTATACTGGCTGACGGTGCAAGGCTTGGGGTCGCACATACTGTAAGCTGACTGTGGCGCTACCAAGCGTGCTGCAACACCTAAAGAACGTTACGTGTTTCATATGATAGTTAGCACATGGTATCTACTGTGGGCAGCCGCAAGCTGGCCGTTCCTATCCGCATACACGTCACGTAGACGACAAGTACACTCACTCATTGGGACATAAGCTAAATCATGCTGTATGTACCATCAATTTTTCACAGCGCGTATTCCACTAATGGGCGCTCACAAATTGAAACTACAGTATTAAGTGAGTACTACACGCTACGATACGTTGCTGTCTACGTAGACATGAACACATGTGCGGTAATGCAGACCATACAAGTGGCTGTCACAAGTCGATGTATCTGTACGCAGTACTGTACTTTAGTGCCCTATCGATAATGGTCGAGATAAGAGCTCGGTTGAGTCGCGGGTGGCTGTAAGGTGTTCCCACCGCGCTTATATATAAGTGCTGACTACTGCTAACAGACGTGCGGTTAGCATGCATGTATCCCTGCGGTATGACCTGTTTACAGTAAGTAATGCGCTTGGTCATAATGATACATACATCAGAAGAGTAAGCACAATAAACTACCATCACGATGCAAAAGTACCGTGAAAGCAACAGTGACCCCATGTATATGTTTTGGTTATCACGAGCACGTGGCGTCTACACTCATTGACCACCTTGCGAGATATGCATCGGACCCATCAAATAGCACGTCGGGCTGTCAGGTAGACAGCGAAAGTACTTCATCTAATGTACAGTGAGCCACTTTTCGATTCAAGTCTATGATATATACGATCTGAT
>NW_003303586.1:8888-15834 GCF_000142945.1 Phytophthora infestans T30-4
GAGAGGATGTGCGGTATAGAGTGGATTTGGAGCCCAGTCTTCTCCAGGGTAAAGAGATAGCTCCCTCTCTCCACGATCTCCTTAAATCCGGGACAATCCCTCTCCTTAACATGCGAACCCATAAGAAAATTTAGGGGCAGGGGGGTTTTGGGTTCCTAACTAAAGAAGGTTGACAGTGGTACATATATTATATGTAGCTTCGCTTTTAAAAGAAAATCTAAGCTCCCCGCAGCGCAGCAGAGGTGGTCAAACCTCCCGGCACCAACCAACCATGCCCTAGCGTCCGCGGAGCGGGCGCCCAGAGAGCTAGTTTCCCGCCACCTAAACTTGCAGCCTGTCCGTCCGTCTGTCAATAAGTCCGTCCGGTTCCTTTCTTGCTGCTTTTTCCTGCCTTTTCGCATGGCTACACCCGGCCTGTCTAATATATTTTCGTCCCATCGTACCGACCGCGCCTACCTTTCTGACTCGACCTAACTATTCCAAAATTACAAATATATCCAAAAGCGTGACACAATTAACTCGCGCCCTGATTGGTCAATACCTGCTGACCTGCGACACTGACTGGATCTGTCGCACGATCAGACCGCCTCTCTCCCTCGCGATTGGACGTAAGGTAAACATTTCTGCCGAGCACGAAACGCATCGATTGGTTGCAAACAGCTAGGCGAGTGCGCAGATACTTGATTACTGACGCAAAACCTGTCGTATGTACTGCAAATCGGGCACAGTAACCTCTTTATTTTCTAAGAGCTCTACACACTTCTCAAATAGAGATATTTATTATCATTAATGTAGCCTTCACAGACCAGTATTTTGTAAGAGCTCTGGGATGTTGTTTCCACACACTTTTCAAAGTAAAGACGATATTAATAGTACTAATATTATTGATATAAGCCTCACAGGTCGCAATTGTAAGAGCTCGGCGATGCTATTTTCCACAAACTTTCTAAAGTAGAGACGATAGTATTTTTAATATTAAAGAAGGCTTCACGACCAGCGCTTTTTGTAGGGACTTTGCGAATCTTTTTTACTTCACCTGGCACTCACCACTGCCACGCGGGTGCACGGTCATTGCGGTATCTGCCCCCGTGCACCGCACCCGACGAATGCATGCGCGCACGATAGATAATTGTTTTAGTCAATTTATATTGCTTTAAAGTATGTATTTGTTTAGAAATCTGATAAAAGTATTATTATAGCAAAACCAAAATATTAAATAAAAAAGCAATTTAATATGCTGCTTAAATAAAAAGTATCAGCCTTTTATTACCGTGCTATTGGCTAATATTTGGACGCAAGTAATTGGTTAAAACAATTTAATTTGCTAACATACTCACAGTTTGCAAAATTGCGAGGCGAAGATTGACCCGCGTCTGCTGAACCCGCAGCGGTCTACGACGGACCCCCGAGCGCGCTGCGTCTGGTGCGGGAAGCTGCAGTACGGCTACGCATTCCGTACAATCAGCGGGCGGGACATCGTGCGGCGCTGTATTGCCTGCGAGAACGGCCCAAAAGCGGTTGAGTTTTGGGAGGAAAAGCCCCCACCACCTGTTTCGGGGAAGTGCGCCGCCAGGAAAGCCTGGCGAACGGCAAGAAGGCGATGGGTCCTGACTGGTACCCCAAGAGGAAAAAGAGGCGCTGCCGCCCTCGCAAGCTGACCGCCCGAAACGCCAAGTATATCGAGCAAAAGAAGCAGCAGAAGAGCAAGTAATTGGTAAATATACCCTTTATGGCCTCCATGTTTCTACCTATCTTTGTATTTAGTATATTGGCTACAGTGCGAGCCTTGGAGCCGATTAGACGGAAAACTGTCTATGATGCTGCCAATTGTGTTGATGCACCTACAGAGCGTAGCGCGTTTCATGTAATAATTAGCGCATGGTATCTACTGCGTACCCTTGCAAGCTGGCCATCCCTATCTGCATACGCGTTACCGTAGATAAAAATACACTTGCTCACTTGGCACACGCAAACCCATGCTATCTGTACCACCAACCCTCACAGTTTATATTTCACTAATATGCGCTCACGAATGTAAGCTTCAGTATTGAGTGAGCACTATGCGCGATGAATAAGCTGCTGTCTACATGGACACAGCCACGTATGCGGTAGTGATGACCATACAAGCGGCCATCGCAAGGAGATGTGTCTGTACGCAGTACTTTACTTTAGCGCCCTGTCCATAATGGCCGAGATAAGAGCTCGGTTGAGTCACGGATGGCTATAATGTGTACCCGCCGCGCGCGTATATATTGCTTTGAATACTGCTAACAGACGCCTGATCAGCTTGCCTGTATCACCGCGGATATGACCTGTGCCCGAATAGTGACGTGCTGGATCATATAGACGGATACATCATAATCGTAGGTACAGTAGGCTAGCACGACGATACAAAAGTACCGAGATCGCAGCAGTAACCCAGTGCATGGGTGTTGGCTATCACGACAACACCCATTAGCGGCATTGCGGGATATGCACGGACACATCAAATAGCACGCCGAGCTGATAAGTAGGCAGCGAAAGTACTCCATCTAATGTACACGAACTATTATTCAAATCAAGTCTAAGCATCACTACGATCTGATAGCCATATATCTTCGTATGTTTGTCGTACATATCGGACCCAGTATAATGTCAGTCGGAAAGGATTTACGCCACTTTGTCAGTCAGTAGCTATGCCAATAAGTCAGAAAGTACGTCAGCTATGCAAGTAAGATAAATTCATGCGGAAGATAGTGGAAATACCCTTCAGTAACATCACAAACAGCTCAGCAGAATAATTTCAAAGCATAATATTGATGTTTGTGGCGACCATCGGCAAAAACTACCTATCCTAAAAGATACTTCGCGCGAGGAGCTGATTAACATTGCTCTATTAGACCGTCGCAATCGATGATATGTGTCGACTGCCTCACTGCGATGACGTGCAGATGGGTAAAATACGTTTGAGTAGGCGTATTTACTCCAGCTAAACTGGGATTCCTCACCGGTCTATGCCAATGTGGATCATCACTGATACTGACATGTCTTCTGAACAGCATTTGTTAGCTTTGTAGCCACGCACGCCTCCGATTCGTGTCATTTTGGGAGCTATGCGCTCAAACGAGATTATAGACAAAACCTTCCCGGGTAAGATGGTGCTCTTCTTGCAGATCACGTTAAACCCTGGTCGTGTCTACCATAACATGTGAGCACTATAGATACTGTGTGCGGTGTTGTTTTGGAACGTAATATACGTAGACCACAGTATACATGTACTATATGTTGCTTCGCTTTGAGTAGAAATTCTAAGCCCACCGCAGCGCAGCGGAGGTGGTCGGCCCTCTCTACACCAACCAACCATGCCCTAGCGTCCGCGGAGCGGACGCCCAGACTGCTAGTTTCCCGCTCCCTAACCTTGCAGCGTGTCTGTCCGTCCGTCTGTCAATAAGTCCGTCCGGTTCCTTTCTTGCTGCTTTTTCCTGCCTTTTCGCATGGCTACACTCGGCCTTTCCAATAGAGTTTTTTCCATCGTACCGACCGCGCCTACCTTTCTGACTCGACCTAACTATGCCAAAATTACAAATATATCCAAAAGCGTGACGCAATTAACTCGCGCCCTGATTGGGCAATACCTGCTGACCTGCGACACTGACTGGATCTGTCGCACGATCAGACCGCCTCTCGCCCTAGCGATTGGACGTAAGGTAAACATTTCTGCCGAGAATGAAACACATCGATTGGCTGCAAACAGCCAGGCGAGCTTGATTATTGCGCAAAACCTGTCGTATGTACTGCAAATCGGGCACAGTAACCACTTTATTTTCTAAGAGCTCTGCACACTTTTCAAATAGAGATATTTATTATTATTAATGTAGACTTCACAGACCAGTATTTTGTGGGAGCTCTGGGATGTTATTTTCCACACACTTTTCAAAGTAATGACGATATTAATAGTACTAATATGCTTAATATAAGCTTCACGGCCGCATTGTAAGAGCTCGGCGATGCTATTTTCCATACACTTTCTAAAGTAGAGACGATAGTATTTTTAATATTAAAGTAGGCCTCACGACCAGCGCTTTTTGTAGCGACTTTGCGAATCTTTTTTACTTCACCTGGCACTCACCACTGCCACGCGGGTGCACGGTCATTGCGCTATCTGCTCCCGTGCACCCCACCTGACGAATGCATGCGCGCACGATAGATAGTTGTTTTAGTCAATTTATATTGCATGTAAAGTATGTATTTGTTTAAAAATCTGATAATAATATATTATAGCAAAGCCAAATAATACTATTTTAAAACATTTTAATATTTTGCCTAATGATAAATACCAGTCTTCCAGTACCGTGCTATTGGCTAATGTTTGGACGCAAGTAATTGGTTAAAACAATATAATTTGCTAACTTACTCACAGTTGTGGGCCCTACGTGCAAGCAATGCGAGGCGAGGATTGACCCGCTTCTGCTGAACCCGCAGCGGTCTATGACGGATTCCCGGGCGCGCTGCATCTGCTGTGGGAAGCTGCAGTACGGCTACGCATTCCGTACAATCAGCGGGCGGGACATCGTGCGGCGCTGTATTGCCTGCGAGAACGGCCCAAAAAGCGGTTGAGTTTTGGGAGGAAAAGCCCCCACCACCTGATTCGGCCGAAGTGCGCCGCCAGGAAAGCCTGGCGAACGTCAAGAAGGCGATGGGCCCTGACTGGTACCCCAAGAAGAAAAAGAGGCGCAGCCGCCCTCGCAAGCTGACCGCCCGAAACGCCAAGTACATCGAGCGAAAGAAGCAGCAGATGAGCAAGTAATTGGTAAATACACCCTTTAGGCCCCCCACATTCCTTCCTATCTTTGTATTTAGTATACTGGCTGACCGGGCGAGGCTCGGGGTCGCACATATGGTAGTCAGCCTATGGCGCAGTCAGTATTGTTGACACACCTAAACAGCGTAGCGCCTTTCAAATAATATTTAGCACATGGTATCTACTGTGGACAGCCGCAAGCTGGCCGTTTCTATCTGCGTACGCGTCACACGTACACTCCCTCACTTGGACAAAGGCAAGCCACGCTATCTGTATCGTCAATGTTCACAGAGTATATTCCACTAATGTGCCCTCATAAATTTAAACTACAGTTTTGAGTGAGTCCTACGTGCGACAAAAGCGTTGCTGTCTACGTAGATACGAGCACGTGTGCGGTAATGCAGACCGTACAGGTGGATGTTGCAGGTCGATGTGCCTGTATGCAGTTCTGTATTTTAGTGTCCTGTCCATAATGGTCGACATATGAGCTCGGTTGAGTCGCGGATGGCTACAAGGTGTACCCGCCGCGCGCGTATAAAGCACTACTGCTAAGAGACGCGCGACCAGCTTGCCTATATCGCTGCGGTATGGCCTGTGCCCAGTTAGTGACGCGCTGAGTCATATATGCTATTCCATTAGACGCGTAAGCACAGTAAGCCAGCACCATGACGCAAAAGTACCGAGAAAGCGAAAGTGACCCTATACATAGGTTTTAGATATTACGAGCGCGTGATATACACTCATTAACGACCTCGCAATATATGCACGGATACATCACACCGAGCTGATAAGCTGGCAGCGGAAGTACGTCACCTAATGTACATGAACTACTATTCGATTCACGTCTAAACACCACTACGATATGATAATCTGCCTACCTCCATGTGGCTTCGTATGTTTTTCTTACATATCGGAGCCAGTAAATGCCACTCGGAAAAGAGTTACACCACTCTGTCAGTTAGTAGCTATGCAAATAAGTCAGTAAGTGTGTCAGCTATGCAAGTAAGATCAATGCATGCGAAAAATAGTGGAAAGACGCTACAGTATTATCATAAAGAGCTCAGCGGAACTGTTGCAAAGCATAATATTATTGTTTGTGGCGATCATTAGCAAAACAAAACTGTCTTAAAATATACTTGCCGCGGAAGGCTGACCAAACCTTGCTCTAATAGACCGTCGCAATCAGAGATATGGTGTCGACTGCCTCACCGCGATGACGTGACATATGGTATTATGTTTGAGGAGGCGTATTTAGACCCCCAAACTAGGATTCCTCACCGATCTATGCCAATTCCGTAGCATCATGGATACTGACCCGTCTTCTGAACAGCATATATATTACATTTGCAACCACGCGCGCCTCCGATTGGCGTCATTGTGGGAGCTATGCGCTCAAATGAGACTATAGACGAAACCTCCCGGGTAAGATGGTGCTCATCTTGCAGATCACGTTAGACCCTGGTCATGTCTACCATAATATGTGAGCACTCAGGATATTGTGTGCGGTGTTGTTTTGGATCATAACATAAGTAGAACACGGAATATATATTTTATGTTGCTTTGAGTTAAACAAGCTAAGCCCACCGCAGCGCAGCGGAGGTGTCAGCCCTCTCTACACCAACCAGCACATGCCTAGCGTCCGCGGAGCGGACGCCCGAAAACGCGCTCTAGTACTCCCGGTTTTTAAACCTGTAAACCGTTGCGGTGCTTTCCCTTGCGTTCATTCGTTGGACATTCCCGTCCTGGCTGCTTTGGCCTGCCTTTTTGACAGAATTACATTCGGGCGTGTTTAATAACATTTTCCTCCCTTGATTGGGAGCGGGCCTAACTCTTGTGTGGGCCCCCCCACATATTAATGCTAAAATTACAAATATATCCAAAAGCGTTACACAATTAACTCGCGCCCTGATTGGACAATACCTGCCGACCTGCGACACTGACTGGATCTGTCGCACGATCAGACCGCCTCTCTCCCTCGCGATTGGACGTAAGGTAAACATTTCTGCCGAGCACGAAACGCATCGATTGGTTGCAAACAGCCAGCAGATACTTGATTATTGCGTTCAGCTACGCAAAACCTGACGTATGTACTGCAAATCGGGCACAGTAACCACTTTTTTTTTCTAAGAGCTCTACACACTTCTCAAATAGAGATATTTATTATTA
>NW_003303586.1:16577-23907 GCF_000142945.1 Phytophthora infestans T30-4
AATTCTTGCCTGCAGAACGGCCTAAAAGCGGTTAAGTTTTGGGAGAAAAAGCCTCCACCACCTGATTCAACCGAATTACGCCGCCAGGAAAGCCTGTCAAGGCGATGGGTCCTGACTGGTACCCCAAGAAAAGAAAAAGACGCAGCTTCCCTCGCAAGCTGACCGCCCGAAACGCCAAGTACATCGAGCAAAAAAAGCAGCAGAAGAGCAAGTAATTGGTAAATATACCCTTTTAGGCCCCCATTTTCCTACCTATTTTTGTTTTTGGTATACTGGCTGACGGTGCGAGGCTTGGGGCCGCACATACGGTAAGCTGACTATGGTGTTGACGCACCTACAGAGCGTAGCGCGCTTTAAAAAATAATTAGACATGGAATCAACTGTGCACCGCTGCAAATTGGTGGCTCCTATCCGCATACACGTCACCGTAGATGGCACGTACACTCGCTCACATGGGCACACGCTAAACCATGCTATCTGTACCATCAGCTCTTATAGCGTATATTTCACTAATTGGCGCTCACAAATTTTAGCTACAGTATTGAGTGGGAACTACGTGCGACGAATAAGCTGC
The DNA here is from genome assembly GCF_000142945.1 of Phytophthora infestans T30-4. NCBI lineage: Eukaryota > Oomycota > Peronosporomycetes > Peronosporales > Peronosporaceae > Phytophthora > Phytophthora infestans. The sequence continues at coordinate 17,152 of NW_003303586.1, forward strand.
TGTTGGCATAGATACTACCAGTGCGTAACAGTGCAGACCGTACAGATGAACGTGGCAAGTCGATGTGTCTGAACGCAATATTGTATTTTAGTGTCCTGTTCATAATGGCCGAGATGAGAGCTCGGTTGAGTCGCGGATGACTATAAGGTGTACCCACCTCGCGCGTATATATCGCGTTGGCTACTGCTAAGAGACGCGCGTTCAGTATACATGTATCGCTGCGGAATGACCTGTGCCCAGTTAGTGACGCGCTTGATTATACAGACTGATACATCAATAGCGTAAGCACAGAAAGCTAGCACGACGACGCAAAAGTCCCGATAAAGAAACAGTGACCCCATACATAGGTTGGGCTATCACGAGTGCGTGGCAAATACACTCATTAACGACCTTGCGATATATGCACGGACACATCAAATAGCACGCCGAGCTGATAATTAGGCAGCGAAAGTACTCCATCTAATGTACATGAACTATTATTCAGATCAAGTCTAACCATCACTACGATCTGATACTCTGCCTACGGCCATATATCTTCGTATGTTGCAGCCGGTCAAAAGAATGTGCACGCAGTGGTGCCTCTTCGTCCGATCTGGACGAGGCCTTTTGTCGTACATATCGGACCCAGTATAATGTCAGTCGGAAAGGATTTACGCCACTCTATCAGTCAGTAGCTATACAAATAAGTCAGAAAGTACGTCAGCTATGCAAGTAAGATCAATGCATGCGGAAGATAGTGGAAATACCCTTCAGTAACATCACAAACAGCTCAGCAGAATAATTTCAAAGCATAATATTGATGTTTGTGGCGACCATCGGCAAATACTACATATCATAAAAGATACTTCGCGCGCGGAGCTGATTAACATTGCTCTATTCGACCGTCGCAATCGATGAAATGTGTCGACTGCCTCACGGCGATGACGTGCAGATGGGTAATATGTGTGAGTAGGCGTATTTACTCTAGCTACACTGGGATTCCTCACCGATCTACGCATATTTCGTAGCATCATTGATACTGACCCGTCTTCCGTACAGGATATATTAGCTTTGCAACCACGCGCGCCTCCGATTCGTGTCATTTTGGGAGCAATGCGCTCAAACGAGATTATCGACAAAAGCTTCCAGGGCAAGATGGTGCACATATTGCGGATCACGTTAAACCCAGGTCATGTCTACCTTTACTATGACGATCAACAATACGCTTTCGATCTAGATCTATCGCGCGGGTATCTATCTGTAACATCCAACTGTCACGCCTACATATTTATATGTGATGTTTCCAAAAGTGACTTTAAGAAATACTAGCGGTACACGCTCCGGAGGTGGACAGTGGGGCATAACATGAGAGCGATAAGGATATTGTGTACGGTTTTGGAGCGTAACATAAGTAGATCACAGTAAACAAATATTATATGTAGATTCGCTCTAAGTAGAAACTCTAAGCCCACCTCTCTACACCAACCAACCATGCCCTAGCGTCCGCGGAGCGGGCGCCCAGAGCGCTAGTTTACCGCCACCTAAACTTGCAGCCTGTCCGTCCGTCTGTCAATAAGTCCGTCCGGTTCCTTTCTTGCTGCTTTTTCCTGCCTTTTCGCATGGCTACACTTAGCCTGTCTAATACAGTTTCCTCCCATCCTACCGACCGCGCCTACCTTTCTGACTCGACCTAACTATGCCAAAATTACAAATATATCCAAAAGCGTGACACAATTAACACGCGCCCTGATTGGGCAATACCTGCCGACCTGCGACACTGACTGGATCTGTCGCACGATCAGACCGTCTATCGCCCTCGCGATTGGACGTAAGGTAAACATTTCTGCCGAGCACGAAACGCATCGATTGGATGCAAACGGCCAGGCGAGCTGCGCAGATACTGCAAATCGGGCACACTAACCACTTTATTTTCTAAGAGCTCTGCACACTTCTCAAATAGAGATATTTATTATTATTTATGTAGACTTCACAGACCGGTATACTGTAAGAGCTCTGGGATGTAATTTTCCACACACTTTAAACGACGATATTAATAGTATTAATATTATTAATATAAGCTTCACAGACCGCATTTGTAAGAGCTCGGCGATGCTATTTTCCACACACTTTCTAAAGTAGAGACGATAGTATTTTTAATATTAAAGTAGACTTCACGACCAGCGCTTTTTGTAGCGACTTTGCGAATATATATCTTTTTAACTTCACCTGGCACTCTCCACTGTCAGCGTGCAAGAAGGCGAGCGGCCGCACGGTCATTGCGCTATCTGCTCCCGTGCACCCCACCCGACGAATGCATGCGCGCACGATAATAGTCTTTTAGTCACTTTTATTGCATGTAAAGTATGTATTTGTTTGAAAATTTAATAAAAGTACTATTATAGCAGAACCAAAATATTAAATATCAACTTTTTAATATTTTGTTTTAAAAAATATATATCCGCGTTATATGTCCATGCTATTGGCTAATATTTGGACGCAAGTAATTGGTTAGAGCAATATATGTTGCTAACTTACTCACAGTTTGCAAAATGGTGGGCCCTACGTGCAAGCCATGCGAGGCGAAGATTGACCCGCTTCTGCAGAGCCGGCAGCGGTCTACGACGGATGCCCGGGCGCGCTGCGTCTGCTGCGGGAAGCTGCAGTACGGCTACGCATTCCGTACAATCAGCGCGGGGGACATCGTGCGGCGCTGTATTGCCTGCGAGAACGGCCCAAAATGCGGTTGAGTTTTGGGAGGAAAAGCCCCCACCACCTGATTCGGCCGAAGTGCGCCGCCAGGAAAGCCTGGCGAACGTCAAGAAGACGATGGGTCCTGACTGGTACCCCAAGAAGAAAAAGAGGCACAGCCGCCCTCGCAAGCTGACCGCCCGAAACGCCAATTAAATCGAGCAAAAGAAGCAGCAGAAGAGCAAGTAATTTGGATAATATATCCTTATTGCCCCCGTTACCCCGCTTATCTTTGTATTTTGTATACTGGCGGGCGGCGCGAGGCTTGGGGCCGCACATATGGTAAACTAACTGTGGTGCTGCCAATTGTGTTGACGCATCTACGGAGTGTAGCGCGTTTCATATAATAATTAGCGCATGGTATCTACTGTGTACCCTTTCGAGCTGGCCGTTCCTATCTGCATACGCGTTACCGTAGATGGAAAGAACACTTGCTCACTTGGCACACGCAAACCCATGCTATATGTACCACCAACCCTCACAGTTTATATTTCACTAATGTGCGCTCACGAATGTAAGCTTCAGTATTGAGTGAGCACTATGCGCCATGAATAAGCTGCTGTCTACATGGACACAACCACGTATGCGGTAGTGATGACCATACAAGCGGCCATCGCAAGGAGATGTGTCTGTACGCAGTACTTTACTTTAGCGCCCTGTCCATAATGGCCGAGATAAGAGCTCGGTTGAGTCACGGATGGCTATAATGTGTACTCGCCGCGCGCGTATATATTGCTTTGAATACTGCTAACAGACGCCTGATCAGCTTGCCTGTATCACCGCGGGGATGACCTGTGCCCGAATAGTGACGTGCTGGATCATATAGACGGATACATCATAATCGTAGGTACAGTAGGCTAGCACGACGATACAAAAGTACCGAGATCGCAGCAGTAAGCCAGTGCATGGGTGTTGGCTATCACGACAACACCCATTGGCGGCATTGCGGGATATGCACGGACACATCAAATAGCACGCCGAGCTAATAAGTAGGCAGCGAAAGTACTCCATCTAATGTACATGAACTATTATTCAATTCAAGTCTAACCATCACTACGATCTGATACTCTGCCTACAGCCATATATCTTCGTATGTTGCAGCCGGTCGAAAGAATGTGCACGCAGTGGTGCCTCTTCGTCCGATGTGGACGAGGCCTTTTGTCGTACATATCGGACCCAGTATAATGTCAGTCGGAAAGGATTTACGCCACTCTGTCAGTCAGAAGCTATACAAATAAGTCAGAAAGTACGTCAGCTATGCAAGTAAGATAAATGCATGCGGAAGATAGTGGAAATACCCTTCAGTTACATCACAAACAGCTCAGCAGAATAATTTCAAAGCATAATATTGATGTTTGTGGCGACCATCGGCATATACTACCTATCCTAAAAGATACTTCGCGCGCGGAGCTGATTAACATTGCTCTATTCGACCGTCGCAATCGGTGATATGTGTCGACTGCCTTACGGCGATGACGTGCAGATGGGTAAAATACGTTTGAGTAGGCGTACTTACTCTAGATACACTGGGATTCCTCACCGATCAACGTATATTTCGTAGCATCATTGATACTGACCCGTCTTACGTACAGCATATATTAGCTTTGCAACCACGCGCGCCTCCGATTCATTTCATTTTGGGAGCAATACGCTCAAACGAGATTATAGACAAAGCCTTCCCGGGTAAGATGGTGCTCTTCTTGCAGATCACGTTAAATCCTGGTCATGTCTACCATAACATGTGAACACTAAGGTTATTGTATGCGGAGTTGTTTTGGAACGTAACATAAGTATAGCACAGTATGCACTTATTACATGTAGCTTTGCGCTGAGTAGAAACTCTAAGCCCACCGCAGCGCAGCGGAGGTGGTCGGCCCTCTCTACACCAACCAACCATGCCCTAGCGTCCGCGGAGCGGGCGCCCAGAGCGCTAGTTTCCCGCTCCCTAACCTTGTAGCCTGTCGGTCTGTCTGTCCGTCCGTCTGTCAATCCGTCCGTCGCACTCCCTGTCTTCCTGCTTTGACCTGCCTTCCCGCATGGCTACACCCGGCCTGTCTTATACAGGTTTCTCCCATCCTACCGACCGCGCCTATCTTTCTGACTCGACCTAACTATGCCAAAATCACAAATATGGCCAAAAAGCGGACACAATTAACTCGCGCCCTGATTGGGCAATACCTGCCGACCTACGACACTGACTGGATCTGTCGCACGATCAGACCGCCTCTCGCCCTCGCGGTTGGACGTAAGTTAAACAGTTTTGCCGAGCACGAAACACATCGATTGGATGCAAACAGCCAGGAGATACTTGATTATTGCATTCAGCGACGCAAAACCTATCGTATGTACTGCAAATCGGGCACAGTAATCTGCACACTTCTCAAATAGAGATATTTATTATTATTAATGTAGCCTTCACAGACCAGTATCTCTGGGATGTTGTTTCCACACACTTTTCACGATATTAATAGTACTAATATTATTAATATAAGCTTATCAGGCCGCATTTGTAAGAGCTCGGCGATGCTATTTTCCACACACTTTCTAAAGTAGAAACGATAGTATTTTTAATATTAAAGTAGGCTTCACGACCAGCGCTTTTTGTAGGGATATATATCTTTTTTACTTCACTGACACTCACCACTGCCACCGTGCAATGAAGGCGCGCGGCTGCACGGTCACTGCGGTATCTGCTCCCGTGCACCGCACTCGACGAATGCATGCGCGCCAGTACATAGTCTTTTAGTCACTTTTATTTCATGTAAAGTATGTATTTGTTTAAAATTATGATAAAAGTACTATTATAGCAAGACCAAATAATACTATTTTAAAACATTTTAATATTTTGCCTAATGATAAATACCAGTCTTCCAGTACCGTGCTATTGGCTAATGTTTGGACGCAAATAAGTTTTGCTAACTTACTCACAGTTTGCAAAATGGTGGGCCCTGTGTGCAAGCAATGCGAGGCGAAGATTGACCCGCTTCTGCTGAACCCGCAGCGGTCTACGACGGATGCACGGGCGCGCTGCGTCGGCTGCGGGAAGCTGCAGTGCGGTTACGCGTTCCGTACAATCAGCGGACAGGGCAGCGTGCGGCACTGTATTGCCTGCAAGAACGGCCCAAAAGCGGTTAAGTTCTGGGAGGAAAAGCCTCCACCACCTAATTCGACCGAAGTGCGCCGCCAGGAAAGCCTGCCAAACGTCGAGAAGGTGATGGGCCCTGACTGGTACCTCAAGAAGAAAAATAGACACAGCCACCCTCGTAAGCTGACCGCCTGAAACGCCAAGTACAACGAGCATAAGAAGCAGCAGAAGAGCAAGTAATTGGTAAATATACACTTTTAGGCCCCCATTTTCCTACCTATATTTGTATTTAGTATACTGGTTGACGGTGCGAGGCTTGGGGCCGCACAAACGGGAACCTGACTATGGCGCTGCCAATAGTGTTGACGCACCTACGGGGTAGCGCGTTCAAATATTAATTAGCGCCTGGTATCTACTGTGTACCCTTGCAAGTTGGCCGTCCCTATGAGCTTCCGCGTAACAATAGATCGAGAGTACACTCGCTCACTTGGATACATGCAAACCATGCTATCTGTGACATCAGCGCTCACGGCGTATGTTTTATTAATGTGCGCTCACAAATTGAAACTGCAGCATCGAGTGAGCACTACACGCGACGATTAAGTTGCTGTCTAAATAGATACGAGCACGTGTGCGGTAGCGCAAACAATACCGGTGGGTGTGGTAAGTCGAACTGTCTGTACGCAGTACTATACTTTAGTGCCCTGTCCATAATGGTCGAATTAAGAGCACGGCTTAGTCGCGGGTGGCTATAAGGTGTACCCGCCGCGCGCGTAGATACTGCGCTGAATACAGGTGACAGACGCGCGGTCAGCTTGCCAGTATCGCTGCAGTATGGCATGTGACCGTTTGTGACCTGCTTGGTCATATAGACTGATACATCAGAAGCGTAGGCACAGTAAGCCAGCACGACGACGCAAATGTACCGAGAAAGCGACAGTGAT
>NW_003303586.1:24183-28662 GCF_000142945.1 Phytophthora infestans T30-4
GCCATATATCTTCGTATGCTGCAGCGGTCAAAAGAATGTGCACGCAGTGGTGCCTCTTCATCCGATGTGGACGAGGCCTTTTGTCGTACATATCGGACCCAGTATAATGTCAGTCGGAAAGGATTTACGCCACTCTGTCAGTCAGAAGCTATACACATAAGTCAGAAAGTACGTCAGCTATGCAAGTAAGATAAATGCATGCGGAAGATAGTGGAAATACCCTTCAGTTACATCACAAACAGCTCAGCAGAATAATTTCAAAGCATAATATTGATGTTTGTGGCGACCATCGGCATATACTACCTATCCTAAAAGATACTTCGCGCGCGGAGCTGATTAACATTGCTCTATTCGACCGTCGCAATCGGTGATATGTGTCGACTGCCTCACGGCGATGACGTGCAGATGGGTAAAATACGTTTGAGTAGGCGTACTTACTCTAGCTACACTGGGATTCCTCACCGATCAACGTTTATTTCGTAGCATCATTGATACTGACCCGTCTTCCGTACAGCATATATTAGCTTTGCAACCACGCGCGCCTCCGATTCGTGTCATTTTGGGGGCTATGCGCTCAAATGCGATTATAGACAAAAAAATGTTCACGGGTAAGATGGTGCTCATCTTGCAGATCACGTTAAACCCTGGTCATATCTATCATAACATGTGAGCACTAAATATACTGTGTGCGGTGTTGTTTTGGAGCGTAATATAAGTAGAATACAGTATACATGTACTATATGTTGCTTTGCTGCACGTAGAAACGCTAAGCACACCGCAGCGCAGCGAAGGTGGTCAGCCCGCACTACACCAACCAACCATGCCCTAGCGTCCGCGGAGCGGGCGCCCAGACCGCTAGTTTACCGCTCCCTAACCTTGTAGCCTGTCGGTCTGTCTGTCCGTCCGTCTGTCAATCCGTCCGTCGCACTCCCTGTCTTCCTGCTTTGACCTGCCTTCCCGCATGGCTACACCCGGCCTGTCTTATACAGGTTTCTCCCATCCTACCGACCGCGCCTATCTTTCTGACTCGACCTAACTATGCCAAAATTACAAATATGGCCAAAAAGCGGACACAATTAACTCGCGCCCTGATTGGGCAATACCTGCCGACCTGCGACACTGACTGGATCTGTCGCACGATCAGACCGCCTCTCTCCCTCGCGATTGGACGTAAGGTAAACATTTCTGCCGAGCACGAAACGCATCGATTGGTTGCAAACAGCCAGCAGATACTCGCGCAAAACCTGTCGTATGTACTGCAAATCGGGCACAGTAACCACTTTATTTTCTAAGAGCTCTGCACACTTTTCAAATAGAGATTTTTATCATTATTAATGTAGACTTCACAGACCAGTATTTTGTAAGAGCTCTGGGATGTTATTTTCCACACACTTTTCATAGTAAAGACGATATGATTAATATAAGCTTCACAGGCCGCATTTGTAAGAGCTCGGCGATGCTATTTTCCACACACTTTCTAAAGTAGAGACAATAGTATTTTTTAATATTAAAGTAGGCTTCACGACCAGCGCTTTTTGTAGGGACCTTGCGAATATATATATTTTACCTCACCTGGCACTCAACACTGCCACCGTGCAATGAAGGCGCGCGGCTGCACGGTCATTGCGCTATCTGCTCCCGTGCGCCGCACCCGACGAATGCATGCGCGCACGATAGATAATTGTTTTAGGCAATTTATATTGCACGTGAAGTATGTATTTGTTTGGAAATCTGATAATAATATATTATAGCAAAGCCAAAACGTGAGTATCAACTTTTTAATATGTTTCTAAATAATAAATACCAGCCTTATATTTCCAAGCGATTGGCTAATATTTGGACGCAAGTAATTGGTTAAAACAAAATATTTTGCTAACTTACTCACAGTTTGCAAAATGGTGGGCCCTACGTGCAAGCAATGCGAGGCGAAGATTGACCCGCTTCTGCTGAACCCGCAGCGGTCTACGACGGATTCCCGGGCGCGCTGCGTCTGCTGGGGAAGCTGCAGTACGGCTACGCATTCCGTACAATCAGCGGGCGGGACATCGTGCGGCGCTGTATTGTCTGCGAGAACGACCCAACAGCGGTTGAGTTCTGGGAAGAAAAGCCCCCACCACCTGATTCGGCCGAAATGCGCCGCCAGGAAAGCCTGTCAAGGCGATGGGTCCTGACTGGTACCCCAAGAAAAGAAAAAGACGCAGCTTCCCTCGCAAGCTGACCGCCCGAAACGCCAAGTACATCGAGCAAAAGAAGCAGCAGAAGAGCAAGTAATTGGTAAATATACCCTTTTAGGCCCCCATTTTCCTACCTATTTTTGTTTTTGGTATACTGGCTGACGGTGCGAGGCTTGGGGCCGCACATACGGTAAGCTGACTATGGTGTTGACGCATCTACAGAGGGTACCGCATTTCAAATAATAATTAGCGCACGGTATCTACTGTGAACCCTTGCAAGCTGACCGTCCCTATCTGCTTCCGCGTAACAATAGATCGAGAGTACACTCGCTCACTTGGATACATACAAACCATGCTATCTGTGCCATCAGCGCTCACAGCGTATGTTCCATTAATGTGCGCTCACAAATTGAGACTACAGTATCGAGTAAGCACTACACACGACGATTAAGTTGCTGTCTACATAGATGCGAGCACGTGTGCGGTAGCGCAAACCATACCGGTGGGTGTGGTAAGTTGGACTGTCTGTACGCAGTGCTATACTTTAGTCCCCTGTCCATAATGGTCGAGATAAGAACTCGGTTCAGTCGCGGGTGGCTATAAGGTGTACCCGCCGCGCGCATAGATACTGCGTTGAATACAGTTGACAGACGCGCGGTCAGCTTGCCAGTATCGCTGCAGTATGGCCTGTGCCCAGTAAGTGACTTGCTTGGTCATATAGACTGATACATCAGAAGCGTAAGCACAGTAAGCCAGCACGACGACGCAAATGTACCGTGAAAGCGACAGGGACCCTATGCATAGGTTGTGGCTATCCCGAGGGCATAGCATATACACCCATTTGAGACCTTGCGAAATGAGCTACGCACTGACACATCAAATAGCACGCCGAACTGAAAAGTAGACAGCGAAAGTACTTTATGTAACGTACACGGGCTACTATTCGATACAAGTCTACGTATCACTACGATCTGATAATATGCCAACAGCCAAGTGGCTTCGTATGCTCGCCATACATATCGGAGCCAGTAAATGTCACTCAAAAAGGATATACGGATCTCTGATAATCATTAGCTATGCAAATAAGTCGGTAAGTAAGTCAATGGCGTTCATCCTATCATAGAAGGGTTATGAGATTAAATTTATTATTATTTTATTGATTGCGAGTGCAGGCGAAACTGCAGGTACGAGGCCCCTTCAAAGAATTATCATGGTTTCTCTTGGAAGGAGTCTCAGGCGAGGCATATGGAGAGGCGAAATTGGTACTATTCTGTGACCCTCGGCAGATACTAGCGGCTCTAAACAATAATATGCATGCAGAGACAGACAAAACTCGCTCTAACGGACCGTCGCAATCAGCTATATGGTATATAATACCTCTCGGCTAGATAAATAGTACACGTCACTCAATTCACCCGATTTCGTTGTATCCCAATACACTTCGGTCGTCGTATTTACTAGCGCTAAACTTATCTGGGATCTCCTCACCGATTTATGCTGAGGTTTGGCGCACCAATAATACTGATCCACCTTCTAAATAACCGAAAGTAACTTTGCAATGAAGCGCACCTGAAAGTGTGGCATTTCAGGAGCGAAGCGCTCAGCCGAGAATTAAGACAAATCTTTTAGGGAAAGACAGTGTTCATCATGCAGATGACTTATAGCCCCGGTGGTAACGGCGAATATTTCATCTTCACAATAGTTTACTGTCACGTCTACCTGTACCATGATGCTCAACAATAGCCATCCATCACGCGGGTATCTATTTGTAACAGCCAGTCGTCACGCAGACCTTTTATAAGTGAAGCTGTCAAAAATGACTTCAAATAATACAAGAGGTAGGCTGACAGGCAATTGGTGATGTAGAACACGTAAACACTAAGGATATTGTGTACATCGTTTGTTGCAACCCAACATAACTTGAGCACAGTATATGTTATATTCTAAATGTAGTTTTGCTTTGAGTAAGGGTTTCTGAGCTCACCGCAGCGCAGCGGAGGTGGTCAACCCTCTCTACACCAATCAATCATGCCTAGCGTCCGCGGAGCGGGCGCCCAGAGCGCTAGTTTACCGCTCCCTAACCTTGTAGCCTGTCGGTCTGTCTGTCTGTCCGTCCGTCCGTCTGTCAATCCGTCCGTCGCACTCCCTGTCTTCCTGCCTTTCCGCATGGCTACACCCGGCCTGTCTTATACCAGTGTTGGCTGGTTTTTGGTTTTTTGTTTTACTGGTTTTACAAAAACCATGGTTCAACCAGGTCAAAAAACCAGTTCCACCATGGGCCACCTGGTCGAGGACTGGTTTTTGA
>NW_003303586.1:28762-30964 GCF_000142945.1 Phytophthora infestans T30-4
ATATATCCAAAAGCGTTACACAATTAACTCGCGCCCTGATTGGTCAATACCTGCTGACCTGCGACACTGACTGGATCTGTCGCACGATCAGACCGTCTATCGCCCTCGCGATTGGACGTAAGGTAAACATTTCTGCCGAGCACGAAACGCATCGATTGGTTGCAAACAGCTAGGCGAGCTGCGCAGATACTAAATTATTGACATTCAGCTACGCAAAACCTATCGTATGTACTGCAAATCGGGCACCGTAACCAGCCCATGCAGTTAAAGCTCTGCGATGTTATTTTCCACACGTTTTTCAAAGTAGAGACGATATATTCATTTATTAGTATTATTATTACTAAAGGAGGCTTCACGACCTTTGCGTTATAATAGTTGCACCCCTGCATGCGCGAATGGTGGTGCTGCTATTGCTGAAAAGTATGATTGTACAAAAATAATAATATCATTATTTAAGCGACTGCCAAAACCAAAAAAAAACTTTTTTGTGTAATAATGAGTACCGGCATTAAATGGCCGTGTATTGGCTAAATATTTTGACGTACTTTATTGGTTAAAATAAGTTCATGTTTATGATATATTTTGCTAAATGTTAAACACCCAGCAGTCAATATCCGTTAGAATACCTAATATTTTTACGCAACGTTAGCAATTATAAAATTTCCTTCACAGTTTGCAACATGGCGAGGCCCACGTGCAAGGCCAATATTGGCCTGCAACTGCTGAATCCGCAGCGGTCTACGACGAATTCCCGGGCGCGCTGCGTCTGCTGCGGGAAGCTGCAGTACGGCTACGCGTTCCGTACAATCAGCGGGCGGGACATCGCGCGGCGCTGTATTGCCTGCGAGAACGGCCCAAAAGCGGCTGAGTTCTGGGGGGAAAAGCCCCCACCACCTGATTCGGCCGAAATGCGCCGCCAGGAAAGCCTGGCAAACGTCAAGAAGGTGATGGGCCCTGACTGGTACCCCAAGAGTAAAAAAAGACACAGCCACCCTCGCAAGCTGACCGCCCGAAACGCCAAGTACATCGAGCGAAAGAAGCAGCAGAAGAGCAAGTAATTTCCCGCCACCTAAACTTGCAGCCTGTCCGTCCGTCTGTCAATAAGTCCGTTCGGTTCCTTTCTTGCTGCTTTTTCCTGCCTTTTCGCATGGCTACACTTGGCCTGTCTAATACATTTACGTCCCTTCTTACCGACCGCGCCTACCTTTCTGACTCGACCTAACTATGCTAAAATTACAAATATATCCAAAAGCGTGACATAATTAACTCGCGCCCTGATTGTGCAATACCTGCCGACCTGCGACACTGACTGGATCTGTCGCACGATCAGACCGCCTCTCTCCCTCGCGATTGGACGTAAGGTAAACATTTCTGCCGAGCACGAAACGCATCGATTGGTTGCAAACAGCCAGCAGATACTTGATTATTGACATTCAGCGACGCAAAACCTATCGTATGTACTGCAAATCGGGCACAGTAACCACTTTATTTTCTAAGAGCTCTGCACCCTTCTAAAATAGAGATTTTTATCATTATTAATGTAGACTTCACAGACCAGTATTTTGTAAGAGCTCTGGGATGTTATTTTCCACACACTTTTCAAAGTAAAGACGATATGATTAATATAAGCTTCACAGGCCGCATTTGTAAGAGCTTGGCGATGCTATTTTCCACACACTTTCTAAAGTAGAGACAATAGTATTTTTTAATATTAAAGTAGGCTTCACGACCAGCGCTTTTTGTAGGGACCTTGCGAATATATATATTTTACTTCACCTGGCACTCAACACTGCCACCGTGCAATGAAGGCGCGCGGCTGCACGGTCATTGCGCTATCTGCTCCCGTGCGCCGCACCCGACGAATGCATGCGCGCACGATAGATAATTGTTTTAGGCAATTTATATTGCACGTGAAGTATGTATTTGTTTGGAAATCGGGATAATATATATTAAAGCTAAGCCAAATATTAATATTTAAAAACATTTTAATATTTTGCCTAATAATAAAATACCAGCCTTTTATTACCGTGCTATTGGCTAATATTTGGACGAAAGTAATTGGTTAAAACAATATATTTTGCTAGCATACTCACAGTTTGCAAAATGGTGGACCCTACGTGCAAGCAATGCAAGGCGAAGATTGACCCGCTTCTACTGAAAACGCAGCGGTCTACGACGGATCCCCGAGCGCGCTGCGTCTGC
>NW_003303586.1:31064-41634 GCF_000142945.1 Phytophthora infestans T30-4
TCATTCAGCGTCTGTTGATGTTGTCCAGCAAGAGATTGACGCTTACCCCCTAAACGAACTGGAGCATGTTGCGGAGCAGGCAGACCACTTGAACAGCAACCAGAGGGATATTTTTGACCAAGTTATTGCTGCTGTGAGCAGACCGGTTGGAGGGGAGAAGCTTTTCTTTTTGGATGGTCCGGGTGGAACAGGAAAATCGTTTCTACTCGAGCAAATACTCGCTCACGTTCGGATGAAACGTAAGGTTGCCATCGCAGCTGCATCGAGTGGGATTGCAGCCACTCTGTTAACTGGAGGTCATACCGCGCATTCAACGTTCCGGATTCCCCTCAAACTAACAGAGACGTCGACGTGCAGCCTTTCATGGCAGAGCCAAAAAGCCGAATTGATTCGTAGCGCGAGTTTGATCATTTGGGACGAAGCGCCGATGATGAACCGAGCTTGCTTTGAGGCTGTTGACAGGTCGCTTCGAAATATCATGAAGAACGAGCTGGAGCCGTTCGGTGGAAAGGTAATGGTGTTCAGCGGTGATCACCGCCAGATTCTACCTGTACTGAAGGATGCCACGCGTGCGGAGACGATTCAAGCTTGCTTCAAGTCTTCTCCCCTTTGGGAGCATTTGCGTCAAGTGCGGCTGACCGAGAACATGCGTGTCCGCACCACCCCAGACGCGGCCAGTGCGGCTGAGCTAGCAGAGTTCTCTGAATTTTTACTTCAAATCGCTCCGCTTCTAACCTTGTAGCGTGTCCGTCCGTCTGTCAATAAGTCCGTCCGGTTCCTTTCTTGCTGTATTTTCCTGCCTTTTCGCATGGCTACACTTGGCCTGTCTAATACAGTTTCCTCCCATCCTACCGACCGCGCCTACTTTTCTGACTCGACTTAACTATGCCAAAATTACAATTATGACCAAAAAGCGGACACAATTAACTCGAGCCCTGATTGGGCAATATTTTTCGACTCATTTTTCATTCAAAACACAAAATTGGATTTTTGAGCGACGGCGCGGCGAGGACAAGGTGCGCTGGCTGTATAATAGCAGCAGGGTAGTTTTAGATGTATATGCATGTATGTACGGGCGTGGGGCTCCTTGCCCTACTTTATATTTAAACGAGACCTCTCAGGATACAGTCTGAGGCTTGCCCCGAGACTCCAAAGTGGTATGGCAGTTGGTAGCGATAGCAATCAGGTTGGGGTGGGTGTGACTGGGAGCGTCTACCACCATGCACGCGCCTAGGGGTCCTAGACCCACCGCGAGTGTCCACGCTCCAAAAGCGAGTGGCGCGTGCTGCCAATTGGCCAAACCGAAGTTGCAGCCACATGCGGAAGAATCGTTACAGTCCCGCAATACAGAGGTGCTCTTAAAGTGTGAGCTCCCACATCAAAACACACTTTGCGAGAGCACTTCTGGCGGGACGGAAAGGAATGCAGCAGTCGGTCTCACAAGAGCAAGGAGCCCAAGACCAAGTGCAAGGACAGCTCAAGAACAAGAGATCAAGACAAAAAAACACTTTAAGAGCATGAGTGAGCCCCGCGCCTGTACACTTAGATAGCATAGCGTCATAATAGACAGTTTTAGAGCATTTTCGGAACTGTGTGAGCCCCGTGAGGGGCTGGGTCGTTCTCGGACACCCTGTGCATACTACGGATATGACCTGAAGGGCTGGACGGTATCGAACAGACCTGGGCAACCACTCAACAGGGATGAGGCAACAGCTTTGACGTACCCAAGAGGCAACAGCGCGATGCGGCGTCTGAATTAGCATGTACAGCTGCTTGGTCCACAGCGGTGCAAGGTAATTTGGGCCCGCGGAACGTGAGCTGAGGGCTGTAACACGTCGGCCAAGGGGAGGGCCTAAGCAAAAGCTGACTGGACCAACAAGCCCCCTAGAGTGACGATACCCCTAAGTTGTTTGTAATCCGAGGAGCCGGGATGGAAATGACAGTGGTGTGTTCTATTCACAGAGGGCTTCTGGATTAGTACTGGAAAGGAAAGTTCGGGGTTCTATTCGAATACCACGTTGCTTAAGCTGCTGTGTCCATGTTCTGGTGCTTATATTCATGAAATAGCTGTAAAGTAGCTCCCAGTGCACTTAGACTTTCGAGTCTAACAGCCAATGTGATTTTGTTCTGTCTAAATCAGGCGACAGTCCAGCTCAAGATACGAGGCCATGGCAAGAGCCCCGAGGAAAAGGAAAAGGTTTCCCAACAACTGAGTAGCGGGCTTTGCTGTACAATTAACTCGACTAACTCTGTTCAATGATTAGAATTACCCGCGAGGAACTAGATGATCGCGTACAACGAGCCCGGCGTGAGAACGCATCCCAATCCCCCGAAAAGTCGCGGGGGGAAGAAAAAACTTCTCCCTTAAAAAAAGGCTTTCTTAAGGCAAAAGGCCCGCCTACGCCAGGGAATCTCAGAGATGGGAGCACCTTCAGTTATTTGAAATCCCAGCACCAACTGAATCCGCGAACGATGAGAGCTTTCTGGTCCCGCGGTAGAGCGTGAGGAGAAAACGGAAGAAGACGATCCTGCGGAGTATCAACGACGATTTCGAGGAGGAGACGCGTCGCAACAGACAACACGATACCCACGACTTTTCAGAATGGAATGTCAGGACCTACGGGTCGACGATAGCGCAGCAGCTACACGTGCGCGTGATGCAGAAAGAGCCCGCGTCAGGCGAGCTGCTATGACGAGTTCACAAAAACAACGGGCACGAGAGAAAGACGCGGAGAGAAAGCGCATACGCAGAGCTAACAGATCCGAATCCCAGTTATTCGAGATCGGGACCGAAATGCCGAACAAGCGAGGGTCCGACGGGGTCGACTGGAGCCAGAAGGCCTCTCAGTTCATCGAGCATTTAGCCGCGACGCGCAAGCCAACCACAGAGCCACAAGACCAGAGGAGGCCAGTCAAAACGCAAGGTTTCGTGATGCAGTGGAACACGAAGTTCGTAGGGAAGGCATGTCAGATGAGCAGCGTCAATCCGAGCGCGATCAGAATACGGCTTCACGGAGAGACCACAGAGGGGACATGACGGATGATCAGCGTCAAGCAGAGCGTGAGTTGAACGCAGCCGCTCACAGAGCTGGCAGAGAAGCCATGACGGAAGAACAAAGGGAGCTGCGAAAAGAGAAAGAGCGGTTCCGCCGGCGGTCTCGGCAGTATAAGAAGGGCCTCGCACACCACGAAAGTTTTGACCCTTCCAGAGTTTCCGGGGGCCGTCACTACTTCACGCGCTACACAGACGCCAATCGGGAGAGCGAGCGGGTTTGTCACTACTGCAACGCTTGGAAGTTTCCGCAAGAGACAGATGGATGCTGCTGTCGTAACGGACTGGTGTTCGTTCCATTTTCGCGAACAGCACCTGATGCGCTTCTGACACTTTTCGAAAATTCGACCTTCATGCGGTCAATCCGGGCCTACAACAACGTATTCGCGTTTACGTCCATGGGAGCTTCGCGGTCTCGGCCTCTAAGCGTTGACGAAGCGTGACACGGAATGGTGTCTACAGCTTCCGTGTACAAGGGTCGGTGTGTCATTGCATGGGATCGTTACTACCTTCGGTCGCTCCATGTATGCCCAAGTTTACTTTAAATATCCAGATATGGATGCACGTGTGCGAAGCCGTATGAACATGACGCAAGGCCTCGATCGTGCCGTCATGGAAACAATTGACCAGATGATGGTGGCGCACAACCCGTATACACAAGAATTTATCAACGCGCGTAGATTTTTGATAGATCGTGGTTGGGATGCGTATGCAGCAGGCATCAGGGAGCACGAGCGACGCCGAGCGGCAGGGGAAGACGTTGATGAGCATGATCCGTCATTAGCCTTGAGTAATTTTCTCAGAGGGGGATCACCTTAAGCTGCGTCTGCACGTCACACGGAATGCGAATCCGGGTACGCATAACACCCCAACGGCATCGGAGGTGGCAGCCGTTGTGATCGATACAAACGCGGCTGAACATCGGGATATAATCCTACACACGACAGGAGGAGGTTTCAAGCGCATATTTGAGACGAGCGTTACCTACGACCCGCTGCAGTACCCTATACTCTTTCCGTACGGGGATAATGGCTGGACTTACGATATCCCCTACGTTGATAATCCCGTCGATCGCCACGGTGACCCCTTAACCATGTCCGTTCGGGAATATGAGGCGTATCTGCTTTACGACCGGACGGTTAGTAATTCGCTTATCCTGCGCGGTGGGCGTCTGACGCAGCAATACTGCGTTGACCAATGGGCCAAATGCGAACAAGAACGCCTGCGCTTCATAAAGAAGAACCAGCTCCAGTATCGATTGGAAACCCTCCAGGGACTCACGGACGCGTTGCGTGGCGAGTCTGTTGAAATCCACAGAATGGCAGCTGACGACGAGGCGGCCATACGTAGGACTCGGCGTGGGAATTATACGGAGCAGGAGTCGGCGGAGCCAGATGCGGGTGAGGTTGGACGCAAAATAATTATACCTCCGAAGTTTACAGGTGGTCCCCGCTACATGTACCAACGCTTCTTGGATGCCATGGCTATCGTCCGTGAAACAGGAGCCCCGAACCTGTTCATTACGATGACATGCAACCCGAACTGGCCTGAGATCAAGGAAAACTTACGCCGTGGGGAAAAGGCATCCGACCGACCGGACATCGTGGCCCGCGTGTTCATGGAGAAACTAAAACCTCTTAACAAGGATCTCGATGAGGGTGTGCTGGGGATTCAAGCCGCTCGAGTCCATGTAGTGGAATATCAGAAGCGTGGTCTTCCCCACGCCCACATACTCCTTATCCTGCGTCCGGAGGACAAGCCCACTACCAAGGAAGACGTCGATAAGCTGGTGTCCTCGGAGCTCCCGGATAAAGAGAAGTACCCCGAGCTGTACGATACGGTGATTTCTAATATGCTGCATGGACCCTGTGGTCAACAGAACCCGAACTGCCCGTGTATGAAGAACGGAAGGTGTTCCAAGAAGTTTTCAAAGGCGCTCGCGGACGAAACGGTAATGACCCCCGACAAATACCCCACGTACAAGCGTGGTCGCCGTCCGGATGGAATTCTGTGCCATAAGGGGAAAGTATGGGACAACGCGACCATCAATCAATGGGTGGTCCCGTACAATCCGTTCCTGTCGCAGAAATACAACTGCCACATTAACGTCGAGGTTTGTGCCACGAACAAGGCCATCAAGTACATCTACAAGTACGTCTACAAGGGCTCGGACATGACGACAAGCACGATTGAAGGCGAAGAAATTCGGGCGAACGAAATTCTTCAGTATCTCCTTGGGAGGTATATTTCTCCGGTAGAAGCTTGCATGCGGCTATTCATGCATCCAACACAAGGATCAGCACATTCTGTCGTGACGCTACCTATCCACTTGGAAAGAATGAGCATGGTTGCTTATCGCGACCAAGCGACGACCCCCCAGCTTCACAACTTGATTGACCGCGGGGACAGATCAATGCTGACGGAGTTTTTCAAGCTGTGCGCGCGTAGCCCAGAAGCTACGGTCAATCTACTGTACAAGGATGTATCGCGGAAGTACATGTGGACGGAACACAAGACGTGGGAACCGTACAAGAAGTACGTTGCTTCTCTGGGACGCTTGGTACACGTATCTCCGCAGGACCCGGAACGCTTCTACTTGCGACTTCTCCTGTGTAACCGACGCTCGCCTAAGTCCTTTGCAGATCTTCGAACGGTTGATGGTACGGAACATCCTACATATCAGCAAGCCGCTTTGGCGCTTGGGTATTTGGAAAATGACGACGAGTGGATACATTGCTTACGCGAAGCCGCCGAGGTCAAGATGCCGTACCAGCTACGTCAACTCTTCGGCATCATTTTGGTTTACTCGATGCCTGGTAATGCCAAAGATCTATGGGATAGGTTCAAGAAGGATATGTCAGAGGATTATGCGCGAAGCATTGAGGAAAGAGACGCAGACCTGCATAATGTACGCGAAGAGGAGGTGCGTCTTCGAATGGCGGAGTACAAGGCGTTGAAGAATTTGGCTGATTACTTGGTTTCGAGCCAAAAGTCCCTCGACATGTACGGCCTTCCTCTGCTAGCCGATTACGACGATGTATCCGCTCAAGTAGACGACCCGGATTCAGCGTCTGTTGATGTTGTCCAGCAAGAGATTGACGCTTACCCCCTAAACGAACTGGAGCATGTTGCGGAGCAGGCAGACCACTTAAACAGCAACCAGAGGGATATTTTTGACCAAGTTATTGCTGCTGTGAGCAGACCGGTTGGAGGGCAGAAGCTTTTCTTTTTAGATGGTCCAGGTGGAACAGGAAAGTCATTTCTACTCGAGCAAATACTCGCTCACGTTCGGATGCAACGTAAGGTTGCCATCGCGGTTGCATCGAGTGGGATTGCAGCCACCCTGTTAACCGGAGGTCATACCGCGTATTCGACGTTCCGGATTCCCCTCAAACTAACAGAGACGTTGACGTGCAGCCTTTCATGGCAGAGCCAAAAAGCCGAATTGATTCGTAGCGCGAGTTTGATCATTTGGGACGAAGCGCCGATGATGAACCGAGCTTGCTTTGAGGCTGTTGACAGGTCGCTTCGGGATATCATGAAGAACGAGCTGGAGCCGTTCGGCGGAAAGGTAATGGTGTTCAGCGGTGACCACCGCCAGATTCTACCTGTACTGAAGGATGCTACGCGTGCGGAGACGATTCAAGCTTGCTTCAAGTCTTCGCCCCTATGGGAGCATTTGCGTCAAGTGCGGCTGACCGAGAACATGCGTGTCCGCACCGCCCCAGACGCGGCCAGTGCGGCTGAGCTAGCGGAATTCTCTGAATTTTTACTTCAAATTGGAGAAGGCCGTTACCCAGTCAACCATGAGATCGGTGATGGCGACATTTGCCTTCCACGCGACATGTGTATCATTCCAGAACGACGGGTACAACAAATGACCTCTGACGAAGAAGACGTGGATATGGAGCCTCCCCCAAGTTTCAGGCTACTACCCCCGGCGGACGAGGAGCACGAACGAGACATGGACGAAGTTGAAGAAGACCGACGAGTCCGCAACGTCAACGCACTCATAGATGCGGTGTACCCGGGCGTTGATACTGAGAATTTACCCGATGAATACTTCGTTGAGCGAGCCATACTAGCCCCCACAAATGCAAGTGTTCGGCGTATCAACGACATGGTTGCGGAACGGCTGTCGGGTGAAACGAAGGAGTATCTCTCGGTGGATAGCCTCGAAGGGGTCGCGGATGCAAATATGTTTGAGCAGAAGTTCTTAAACTCTCTTAACTTCTCCGGTATCCCTCCGCACAGGATTGTTCTGAAGGTTGGAACACCTATCATCATGATTAGAAACCTGAATAGCGACGCAGGACTTTGCAACGGAACGCGGCTTCGGGTTGTGTCACTGCGCGACAGAAGCATCGAGGCCAGCATTATGTCCGGGCCGTTCAAGGGTAAGAAGGTGTTCATTCCTCGGATCGTCTTTTATAGTGAGGACGATGACAAGGAGTTCCCGTTCAAACTCAAGCGTAAGCAGTTCCCCGTGGTTCCAGCGTTCGCCATGACTATCAACAAGGCCCAAGGACAATCGATCCACCACGTGGGTATCTACTTGGAATCACCGGTCTTCGCACATGGGCAGCTTTATCGAGAGTGACTTCAAGGAAGGCGATCAAGATTGCGGTGGATCCAGAGGCCATCGATGAGGACGGGAGCGTACACACCAACAATATTGTGTACAGGGGGATCTTTGGGACGCGGACTTGGTAGGTCACGTAATGCATATAATATATTTAGCTTTGATCTCGAAATGCTCTTTAATCCACCGCAGCGCAGTGGAGGCGGACAGCCCACACTACACCAACCAACCATGCCCTAGCGTCCGCGGAGCGGGCGCCCAGACCGCTAGTCCCGCTCCCTATCCTTGTAACCTGTCGGTCTGTCCGTCTGTCAATAAGTGTGTCGTTTTCCTATCTTGCTGCTTTTGCCTGCCTTTTCGCATGGCTACACTTGGCCTTTCTAATACAGTTTCTTCCCATCGTACCGACCGCGCCTATCTTTCTGACTCGACCTAGCTATGCAACAATTACAAATATATTAAAAAAGCGGACACAATTACCTCGCGCCCTGATTGGGCAATATTTTCCGACTCATTTATCACTCAAAACACAAAATTGGATTTTTGAGCGACGGCGCGAAGAGGACAAGGTGCGCTGGCTGTATAAAGCAGTAGGGTAGTTTTAGATGTATATGCATGTATGTACGGGCGTGGGGCTCATTGCCCTACTATATATTCAAGAGAGACCTCTCAGGATACAGTCTGAGGCTTGCCCCGAGACTCCAAAGTGGTATGGCAGCTGGTAGCGATAGCAATCAGGTTGGGGTGGGTGTGACTGGGAGCGTCTACCACCATGCACGCGCCTAGGGGTCCTAGACCCACCGCGAGTGTCCACGCTCCAAAAGCGAGTGGCGCGTGCTGCCAATTGGCCATACTGAAGTTGCAGCCACATGCGGAAGAGTCGTTACGGTCCCGCAATACAGAGGTGCTCTTAAAGTGTGAGCTCCCACATCAAAACACACTTTGCGAGAGCACTTCTGGCGGGACGGAAAGGAATGCAGCAGTCGGTCTCACAAGAGCAAGGAGCCCAAGACCAAGTGCAAGGACAGCTCAAGAACAAGAGATCAAGACAAAAAAAAACACTTTAAGAGCATGAGTGAGCCCCGCGCCTGTACACTTAGATAGCATAGCGTCATAATAGACAGGTTTAGAGCATTTTCGGAGCTGTGTGAGCCCCGTGAGGGGCTGGGTCGTTCTCGGACACCCTGCGCATACTACTGACATGACCTGAAGGGCTGGACGGTATCGAACAGACCTGGGAAACCACTCAACAGGGATGAGGCAACAGCTTTGACGTACCCAAGAGGCAACAGCGCGATGCGGCGTCTGAATTACCATGTACAGCTGCTTGGTCCACAGCGGTGCAAGGTAATTTGGACCCGCGGAACGTGAGCTGAGGGCTGTAACACGTCGGCCAAGGGAAGGGCCTAAGCAAAAGCTGACTGGACCAACAAGCCGCCTGGAGTGACGATACCCCTAAGTTATTTGTAATCCGAGGAGCCGGGATGAAAATGACAGTGGTGTGCTATATTCACAGAGAGCTTCTGGATTAGTACTGGAAAGGAAAGTTCGGGGCTCTATTCGAATACCACGTTGCTTGTACCGTGTCCATGCTCTGGTGCTTATATTCATGAAATAGCTGTAGAATAGCTCCCAGCGCACTTGGACTTTCGAGTCTAACAGTCAATGTGATTTTGTTCTATCTAAAGCAGGCGACAGTCCAGCTCAAGATACGAGGACATGGCAAGAGCCCCGAGGAAAAGGAAAAGGTTTCCCAACAACTGAGTAGTGGGCTTTGCTGTACAATTAACTCGACTAACTCTGTTCAATGATTAGAATTACCCGCGAGGAACTAGATGATCGCGTACAACGAGCCCGGCGTGAGAGCGCATCCCAATCCCACGAAGAGTCGCGTAAGGAAAGACATCTACGTAAACCGAGGCTTCGTAGCGCAGAGGCCCGCTACCGCAAGGCAATCCAAGAATTGGAGCAGCTCGATTGAGTGGAAACCCGAGCACCCAACCGGATTCGCGGAACAGATGGAGATCTTGTGTTCCGGCGTTGAGGAGCTGGGAGGAGAAAAGCGAAGAGAGGACGTTTTCTGGCGAGAGTATCAAACGACGATTGGGAGGAGGGAGACGGCGTCGCAACAGACAACACGATACCCACGACTTTCAGATTGGAATGTCAGAACCTACGGTCGACGATAGTCCCAGCAGCAACACGTGCGCGTGATGCAGAAAGAGCCCGCGTCAGGCGAGCTGCTATGACGAGTTCACAAAAACAACGGGCACGAGAGAAAGACGCGGAGAGAAAGCGCATACGCAGAGCTAACAGATCCGAATCCCAGGTTATTCGAGATCGGGACCGAAATGCCGAACAAGCGAGGGTCCGACGGGGTCGACTGGAGCCAGAAGGCCTCTCAGTTCATCGAGCATATAGCCGCGACGCGCAAGCCAACCACAGAGCCACAAGACCAGAGGAGGCCAGTCAAAACGCAAGGATTCGTGATGCAGTGGAACACGAAGTTCGCAGGGAAGGCATGTCAGATGAGCAGCGTCAATCCGAGCGCGATCAGAATACGGCTTCACGGAGAGACCACAGAGGGGACATGACGGATGATCAGCGTCAAGCAGAGCGTGAGTTGAACGCAGCCGCTCACAGAGCTGGCAGAGAAGCCATGACGGAAGAACAAAGGGAGCTGCGAAAAGAAAAAGAGCGGTTCCGCCGGCGGTCTCGGCAGTATAATCGTTGCCCACGAAGATCCACTTCTCCCTCCCAGGCGTCATCGTGGGCTCACCCACAATGTTCAGGCCGACCGTCGCTATCGAGTACGATGGCTCGGGTTTCCTCCCGACGAGGATACGTGGGAGCCTCGTGCCAATCTCCTTCGTGACGTCCCGAATGTGGTCCAGGCGTAAGAGTCCAATCTTGCTGCAAGCCACCATGTACCGCAT
>NW_003303586.1:41734-44360 GCF_000142945.1 Phytophthora infestans T30-4
AAAGACAATGGCCTTCGCAGGACTTCGCTGTCACGTTCGTTTCCTCTCAATCAGCTCAAATTGCGCCTCCATACTGTGTAGATCCCAGCCTCGGGACACACGGTGCAGCTCGACTTGCCAGTCCACCGGCATGTCCATCTTGTACATCCTGACGATGTCTGCTTCCGGCACGGCTTCGTTTTCTCCGTGCTCTAAAAATGGAAACATTCGTAGCAGAGTTCTAAATTCTCGGCTGTACTCTTTCACATTTGTCCCCTTTTTCTTCCGCAGTTGCATGAGTTCGTCTATGAGAACACCACACGTTCCTGGAGAACAGTGTCTGGTCGTTAGCTGTCAAAGTGCCATGAGGGTGATGTTTGGTCGGAACTCTGCTTCCTCCCTGAAGATGTCGTTGAAGAATCGCAGGCTCTCGTCAAACAGTAAAACCTGGATATCTTCGGCCATTGCCCATTGATCTCCTTGATCTAGTGTGTAGCCCATGAATGCTTGGAACTCTTGCAACTTCAGCACCCAGGTTAGCCACGTTTCCAGTCTCCGCCGCGGAAAACAGGAACCTTCTTCTTCACCACTGTACCATTTGCCTTGGTCTTGGTAAATGTTATCTCGTCCGTCATGCGGAGTTGTCGGTGACGGGAGATTTGTTCTTCTTGTTGGTCGATGTAGCCACGCTACGGTTATTTGCTAGCAAAATGTCACGTGTTGGTTTGGCTACTTGCTGTGTTTGTAGTAAATTGACAACTGAGTTAGTTAGATGTCGAAGAGGTCCTACGAGTAGTTGCTCCTAGCTCTCCTAGAAGTGGTTGCTACCATTTCTCCTACAATCTACTTGAATGCCCGTACCTCAAGCATATGAATGCTGCACCTGTGGAAGTCCTGCTTCAACTTCCTCTGCCGATGCAGCTTGTATACATCCATGTACTCAATGGTTTCGCTCGCCATTGCATGCTGTTGAATAAGACAGCACGTCAAAGCTGTGCTTCATCACAGAGCGCTGCAAAGGATTTAACGACCTTCGTCTCCAAGCACAGCAACAAGTTCAGTACGACCATTAATGGTGTGGTTGTCGTGCCATGTGGGTGGAGCGGGTGATGCATTTAAATCCTCCCAAAGTTACGGGATACGTCTTGGACGGTGAGGTCACGACCTCAGGGGTCACGCCTGATAAATTCGTTAACGTTTTTATCTTCCGGCGCCGGTTTTAGTGAGGTTGGCGAAGCGGACCGGGAACGTTTCCGAGATACAACCCGCTTTGAACTACTGAAGGAAGAGCGAAGATAAAGAACAAAAATAAAGAACAAAACCGCGCAAGCCAGGAGCTTAAGCGCGGTTTTTTGATGTGTATTAAATTAGTCCACTACCAGCAGAGGAACAACCTTGCCTTTGTTAACATCAATCAATCCCCAGTCGGTGATTTTAAGCGCCGGGCTGACCGCCAGCGAATGGGTGCTGATCGACATGATCGGGTTGTAATGCTTGTAACCCAGCGATTTCATCGCTGCACGCAGCTTTTGAACCTTAAGACCGGCCGTTTCCAGCGGTTCCTCGGTCAAAATGCCGCCGACCGGCAGCTCCATCATGGACCGGATTTCACCGTTTTCCACGACACAGAAACCGCCTTGGCTTTCAAGGTGAGGCGAGTTAGTCGCCGTCCTCAAGGATGCGTGGTCTGTGTAGATCACGAAGGGCCGGGAGCCCCGAAGGTGAACACGAAACTTCACAAGGGCATATAGCATTGCCAGGGGCTCCTTGTCGTGGACAGGGTAGTGCCGTTTGGCGGCTTTGACCTGCCTGAACTGGAACGAGATGACTCGTTCATGTCCAGCCGTGTTGACCCGCAGCAGTGCACACCCGATGATGTAATTGGATGCATCGCAGACGACGCTAAACGTCTTCGTCTCGTCCGGCATGGCCAGGACAGGAGCCTCTGGGAGGCTGGCCTTGATGCTGTCAAAAGCATCCTGGTGCTCTTGCTCCCAGCGCCAGTCGACGTCCTTCTGAAGGAGGCCCGACAAGGGCTTAGCGAGTCCCCCGTACCCTGCACTGTACTTGTGAAGATAGTTAGTCAAGCCCAACCTTTTTCGAAGATCCTTCTGGAATGGGGGCGTTGGCCATGCTGCTATGTCCCTGACCTTGTCTGGGTCAGCCCGAACGCCCACGTTTCTTACGAAGGCAACGGAGAAACTCTAAATCTTGAGATGGAGCGGCGAAGAGATGGCACTGTTGAGATTTGGAACTAAAGCTCGTCTGCGTCTGCGCATTGCACTTCCAAACACTGCGAGCGGAGGTGCCCAGATGCACTCACACGGGCGTTTTGGCTTTCTGGCGTCCTTCGGCACGGCTATGGACGAATATGTCGTCGAAGTACGTCTGTACGAAGGCGTGCAGTGGCCTGAACAATTGCGTCACGAGGCTATTGAATGCCGCCGGAGTGTTAGACAAGCCCTGCGGCATGACGAGCCACTCCCAAAGCATGCCGCTTGGAGTGCCCACCGCGGTGAGTGGGATGTCGCTCTCGCGCATCAAGATCTGGTAGTATCCGTCTACCAAATCCAGCACACTTTACTGTACGCTTCCTGCCATGTTGTTTAACAACACGTCCTTTCGTGGGATTGGTGTTTGGGCCGGC
>NW_003303586.1:60562-63521 GCF_000142945.1 Phytophthora infestans T30-4
AATGAGATTATAGACAAAACCTCCCGGGTAAGCTGGTGCTCATCTTGCAGAACACGTAAAACCCTGGTCATGTTTACCATAATATGTGAGCAATAGGGATATTGTGTGCGTTGTTGTTTTGGATCGTAACATAAGTAGATCACAGCATACTTATATTATATGTAGCTTCGGTCCAAGTAGAAATTCTAAGCCCACCGCAGCGCAGCGGAGGTGGCCAACCCTCTCTTCACCCACCACCCATGCCCTAGCGTCCGCGGAGCGGGCGCCCAGAGCGCTAGTCGCTCCGCTTCTAACCTTGTAACCTGTCGGTCTGTCTGTCCGTCTGTCCGTCCGTCAGTCCGTCGCATTCCCCGTCTTGCTGCTTTTTCCTGCCTTTTCGCATGACTACAGTCGGCCTGTCTAATACAGTTTCCTCCCATCGTACCGACCGTGCCTACCTTTCTGACTCGACCTAACTATGCTAAAATTACAAATATATCCAAAAGCGTGACACAATTAACTCGCGCCCTGATTGGGCAATACCTGCCGACCTGCGACACTGACTGGATCTGTCGCACGATCAGACCGCCTCTCGCCCTCACGATTGGACGTAAGGTAAACATTTGTGCAGCGAACGAAACACATCGATTGGTTGCAAACAGCCTGGCGAGCTGCGCAGATACTTGATTATTGCGCAAAACCTGTCGTATGTACTGCAAATCGGGCACAGTAACCACTTTATTTTCTAAGAGCTCTGCACACTTTCTCAAATAAAAATATTTATTATTATTAATGTAGACTTCACAGACCAGTATTTTGTAAGAGCTCTGGGATGCTATTTTCCACACACTTTTCAAAGTAAAGACGATATTAATATAAGCTTCACAGACCGCATTTGTAAGAGCTCGGCGATGCTATTTTCCACACACACTCATTAAAGTAGAGACGAAAGTATTTTTTATTTTAAAGTAGGCTTCACGACCAGCGCTTTTTGTAGGGACTTTGCGAAAATATATCTGTTTTACATCACCTGGCACTCACCACTGCCACCGTGCAACGAAGGCGCGCGGCTGCACGGTCATTGCGCTATCTGCTCCCGTGCACCGCACCTGACGAATGCATGCGCGCACGATAGATAATTGTTTTAGTCAATTTATATTGCATGTAAAGTATGTATTTGCTGGGAAATATGATAAAAGTATTACTATAGCAAAGCCAAAATAATAAATATCAACTTTTTAATATTTAGTTTTAAAAAATATATATCCGCGTTATATGTCCATGCTATTGGCTAATATTTGGACGCAAGTAATTGGTTAAACCAAAATATTTTGCTAACATACGCACAGTTTGCAAAATGGTGGGCCCTACGTGCAAGCAATGCGAGGCGAAGAGACCCGCTTCTACTGAACCCGCAGCGGTCTACGACGGACCCCCGAGCGCGCTGCGTCTGGTGCGGGAAGCTGCAGTACGGCTACGCATTCCGTACAATCAGCGGGCGGGACATCGTGCGGCGCTGTATTGCCTGCGAGAACGGCCCAAAAGCGGTTGAGTTTTGGGAGGAAAAGCCCCCACCACCTGATTCGGCCGAAGTGCGCCGCCAGGAAAGCCTGGCGAACGTCAAGAAGGCGATGGGCCCTGACTGGTACCCCAAGAAGAAAAAGAGGCGCAGCCGCCCTCGCAAGCTGACCGCCCGAAACGCCAAGTACATCGAGCGAAAGAAGCAGCAGATGAGCAAGTAATTGGTAAATACACCCTTTTAGGCCCCCACATTCCTTCCTATCTTTGTATTTAGTATACTGGCTGACCGGGCGAGGCTCGGGGTCGCACATATGGTAGTCAGCCTATGGCGCAGTCAGTATTGTTGACACACCTAAACAGCGTAGCGCCTTTCAAATAATATTTAGCACATGGTATCTACTGTGGACAGCCGCAAGCTGGCCGTTTCTATCTGCGTACGCGTCACACGTACACTCCCTCACTTGGACAAAGGCAAGCCACGCTATCTGTATCGTCAATGTTCACAGAGTATATTCCACTAATGTGCCCTCATAAATTTAAACTACAGTTTTGAGTGAGTCCTACGTGCGACAAAAGCGTTGCTGTCTACGTAGATACGAGCACGTGTGCGGTAATGCAGACCGTACAGGTGGATGTTGCAGGTCGATGTGCCTGTATGCAGTTCTGTATTTTAGTGTCCTGTCCATAATGGTCGACATATGAGCTCGCTTGAGTCGCGGATGGCTACAAGGTGTACCCGCCGCGCGCGTATAAAGCACTACTGCTAAGAGACGCGCGACCAGCTTGCCTATATCGCTGCGGTATGGCCTGTGCCCAGTTAGTGACGCGCTGAGTCAAATAGGCTATTCCATTAGACGCGTAAGCACAGTAAGCCAGCACCATGACGCAAAAGTACCGAGAAAGCGAAAGTGACCCAATGTGCTTTGGCTACCGCGAGAGCGTGGCGCCGACGAGCTTACGAAATCAGCAATGCACGGACATAGCAAACAACACGCCAAGCTGATAAGTAGTGGCGAGCGTACAGCATCTAACGTACATGAGCTACTATTCGATTCAAATCTAAAGACCACTACGATATGATAATCTGCCTATATCGATATGGATTCGCATGTTCGTCATACATATCAGAGCTTGCTACTCGGAAAGGATCGACGCCGCTCTGTCAGTCAGTAGCTTTGCAAATAAGTCAGCAAGTGCAAGTAAGATCAATGCATGCGGAAGATAGTGGAAACCCTTCCGCTAAATCATAGCAGCTCAGCGGAAGAATTTCCAGGCATATATTTGTGTTTTGTGGAACCATCGCGAAACACAATGCTCTAAAAGTACTCGGGGAAAGGCGGATAAACCTGGTCTATAGCCGTCGCAAAAAAAAATGGTGTCGACTGCTTCAAGCGTGCGTGACCTGGGTTTAAGGCAATAGGCGAATTTCCTCAGTACTGAATCCCTCCCGATCTATGTA
>NW_003303586.1:63621-67954 GCF_000142945.1 Phytophthora infestans T30-4
TTCCGTATATTTCATTAATGTGCGCTCACGAGTGTAAGCTTCAGTATAGAGTGAGCACTATGCACCGACCAATAAGTTGCTGTCGACATAGACACAAGCACGTCTATGGTAGTGTTGACCATACAGGTGTCGTCGCAAGTCGATGTGCCTGTACGCAGTACTGTATTTTAGTTTCCTGTGTATAATGGTCGAGACGAGAGTCCGGTTGAGTCGCGAATGATTATAAGATGTACCCGCCGCGCGCATATTTCGCGTTGACTACTACCTACATACGCGCGGTCAGCTTGTCTGTATCACCGCGGTTATGACCTACGTCCAGTTAGTGGCGCGCTTGGGCATATAGACTGATCCATCAGAAGTGTAGGCGCAGAAAGCTAGCACATCGATGCAGAAGTACCGAAAACAGCACTGACCCAATGCATGGGTGCTGGTTATCAAGGCCACGTGACACACACCCATTGGAGACATTGCCGGATATGCACGGATACATCAAATTGCGCACCGAGCTGATAAGATGGCAGCGAAAGTACTTCATTTAAGGTACATGAGCTACTATTCGATTCACATCTAAACACCACTATGATCTGATAATCTACCTACCGTTATGTGGCTTCGTATGTTCGTCATACATATCGGAACCAGTAAATGTCACTCGAAAGGATCTACGCCACTCTGTCAGTCAGTAGCTATGCAAATAAGTCAGTAAGTGCGTCACCTTTGCGAGTAAGATCAATGCATGAGAAATATAGTGGAAAGTCCTTCAGTAATATCATAAACAGCTCAGCGGAACAATTGCAAGGCATACTATTGGTGTTTGGGGCGACCATCGGCAAAAACTACCTGTCCTAAAGATACTTCTCGTGAGAGAGAGATCAACACAATCTTGCTCTAATAGAACGTCCAAATTCATGAAAATGGTGTCCGCTGTCTCACGCGCGAAAACGTGAAAGAAGGTAACACGTTTGAGATAGGGGTATTTTATCTCACGCTAACACTGCGAATCTCTCACGCATCTATGCTCATATTGTGGAATGCTCCTTGTATAGTTAACCCGCTCTCTCGAGCAGCGTATATTTACATTTGCAACCACGCGCGCCACCGATTCGTGACATTTGGGAGCTATGCGCTCAAATGAGATTATAGACAAAACCTCCCGGGTAAGCTGGTGCTCATCTTGCAGAACACGTTAAACCCTGGTCATGTCTACCATAATATGTGAGCAATAGGGATATTGTGTGCGTTGTTGTTTTGGATCGTAGCATAAGTAGATCACAGCATACTTATATTATATGTAGCTTCGGTCCAAGTAGAAATTCTAAGCCCACCGCAGCGCAGCGGAGGTGGCCAACCCTCTCTTCACCCACCACCCATGCCCTAGCGTCCGCGGAGCGGGCGCCCAGAGCGCTAGTCGCTCCGCTTCTAACCTTGTAACCTGTCGGTCTGTCTGTCGGTCTGTCCGTCCGTCAGTCCGTCGCATTCCCCGTCTTGCTGCTTTTTCCTGCCTTTTCGCATGACTACAGTCGGCCTGTCTAATACAGTTTCCTCCCATCGCACCGACCGTGCCTACCTTTCTAACTCGACCTAACTATGCTAAAATTACAAATATATCCAAAAGCGTGACACAATTAACTCGCGCCCTGATTGGGCAATACCTGCCGACCTGCGACACTGACTGGATCTGTCGCACGATCAGACCGCCTCTCGCCCTCACGATTGGACGTAAGGTAAACATTTCTGCCGAGCACGAAACGCATCGATTGGTTGCAAACAGCCTGGCGAGCTGCGCAGATACTTGATTATTGCGCAAAACCTGTCGTATGTACTGCAAATCATGACACGGGACCACTTTATTTTCTAAGAGCTCTGCACACTTTCTCAAATAAAAATATTTATTATTATTAATGTAGACTTCACAGACCAGTATTTTGTAAGAGCTCTGGGATGCTATTTTCCACACACTTTTCAAAGTAAAGACGATATTAATATAAGCTTCACAGACCGCATTTGTAAGAGCTCGGCGATGCTATGTTCCACACACACTCATTAAAGTAGAGACGATAGTATTTTTTATTTTAAAGTAGGCTTCACGACCAGCGCTTTTTGTAGGGACTTTGCGAAAATATATCTGTTTTACATCACCTGGCACTCACCACTGCCACCGTGCAACGAAGGCGCGCGGCTGCACGGTCATTGCGCTATCTGCTCCCGTGCACCGCACCTGACGAATGCATGCGCGCACGATAGATAATTGTTTTAGTCAATTTATATTGCATGTAAAGTATGTATTTGTTGGGAAATATGATACAAGTATTATTATAGCAACGCCAAAATATTAAATATCAACTTTTTAATATTTTGTTTTAAAAAAATAGATCCGCGTTATATGTCCATGCTATTGGCTAATATTTGGACGCAAGTAATTGGTTAAAACAAAATATTTTGCTAACATACGCACAGTTTGCAAAATGGTGGGCCCTACGTGCAAGCAATGCGAGGCGAAGATTGACCCGCTTCTGCTGAACCCGCAGCGGTCTACGACGGACCCCCGAGCGCGCTGCGTCTGCTGCAAGAAGCTGCAGTACGGCTACCCATTCCGTACAATCAGCGGGCGGGACATCGTGCGGCGCTGTATTGCCTGCGAGAACGGCCCAAAAGCGGTTGAGTTTTGGAAGGAAAAGGCCCCCACAACCTGAGTCGGCCGAAGGGTGCCGCCAGGAAAGCCTGGCGAACGTCAAGAAAGCGATGGGTCCTGACTGGTACCCCAAGAAGAAAAAGAGGCGCAGCCGCCCTCGCAAGCTGACCGCCCGAAACGCCAAGTACATCGAGCAAAAGAAGCAGCAGAAGAGCAAGTAATTGGTAAGTATATTCTTTTAGGCCTTTTCCTACCTATTTTTGTATTTAGTATACTGAGTGACGGTGCGGGGTTTGGGGCCGCACATACGGTAAGCTGACTATGGTGTTGACGCACCTACAGAGCGTAGCGCGCTTAAAACAATAATTAGACGTGGAATCAACTGTGCACCGCTGCAAGTTGGTGGTTCCTATTCGCATACGCGTCACCGTAGATGGCACGTACACTCGCTCACGTGGGCACACGCAAAACCATGCTATCTGTACCACCAACGCTCACAGCGTATATTTCATTAATGTGCGCTCACGAGTGTAAGCTTCAGTATAGAGTGAGCACTATGCACCGACCAATAAGTTGCTGTCGACATAGACACAAGCACGTCTATGGTAGTGTTGACCATACAGGTGTCGTCGCAAGTCGATGTGCCTGTACGCAGTACTGTATTTTAGTTTCCTGTGTATAATGGTCGAGACGAGAGTCCGGTTGAGTCGCGAATGATTATAAGATGTACCCGCCGCGCGCATATTTCGCGTTGACTACTACCTACATACGCGCGGTCAGCTTGCCTGTATCACCGCGGTTATGACCTACGTCCAGTTAGTGGCGCGCTTGGGCATATAAACTGATCCATCAGACGTGTAGGCGCAGAAAGCTAGCACATCGATGCAGAAGTACCGAAAACAGCACTGACCCAATGCATGGGTGCTGGTTATCAAGGCCACGTGACACACACCCATTGGAGACATTGCCGGATATGCACGGATACATCAAATTACGCACCGAGCTGATAAGATGGCAGCGAAAGTACTTCATTTAAGGTACATGAGCTACTATTCGATTCACATCTAAACACCACTTTGATATGATAATCTACCTACCGTTATGTGGCTTCGTATGTTCGTCATACATATCGGAACCAGTAAATGTCACTCGAAAGGATCTACGCCACTCTGTCAGTCAGTAGCTATGCAAATAAGTCAGTAAGTGCGTCACCTTTGCGAGTAAGATCAATGCATGAGAAATATAGTGGAAAGTCCTTCAGTAATATCATAAACAGCTCAGCGGAACAATTGCAAGGCATACTATTGGTGTTTGGGGCGACCATCGGCAAAAACTACCTGTCCTAAAGATACTTCGCGTGAGGAGCTGACCAAATCTTGCTCTAATAGACCGTCACAATCAATGATATGGTGTCGGCTGTCTCACGGCGATAACGTGACAGATGGTAACATGTTTGAGTAGGCGTATTTACTCCAGCTACACTGGGATTCCTCACCGATCTATGCCAATTTGGGATCGTCATTGATAGTAACCCGTCTTCTGAGCAGCGTATATTACATTTGCAACCACGCGCGCCACCGATTCGTGACATTTTGGGAGCTATGCGCTCAAATGAGATTATAGACAAAACCGCCCGGGTAAGCTGGTGCTCATCTTGCAGAACACGTTAAACCCTGGTCATGTCTACCATAATATGTGAGC
>NW_003303586.1:68516-72198 GCF_000142945.1 Phytophthora infestans T30-4
CAAAAACCTGTTCGTATGTACTGCAAATCAGGGACAGGTATCCACTTTATTTTCTAAGGGCTCTGACACATTTCTCAAATAAAAATATTTATTATTATTAATGTAGACTTCACAGACCAGTTTTTTGTAAGAGCTCTGGGATGCTATTTTCCACACACTTTTCAAAGTAAAGACGATATTAATATAAGCTTCACAGACCGCATTTGTAAGAGCTCGGCGATGCTATGTTCCACACACACTCATTAAAGTAGAGACGATAGTATTTTTTATTTTAAAGTAGGCTTCACGACCAGCGCTTTTTGTAGGGACTTTGCGAAAATATATCTGTTTTACATCACCTGGCACTCACCACTGCCACCGTGCAACGAAGGCGCGCGGCTGCACGGTCATTGCGCTATCTGCTCCCGTGCACCGCACCTGACGAATGCATGCGCGCACGATAGATAATTGTTTTAGTCAATTTATATTGCATGTAAAGTATGTATTTGTTGGGAAATATGATACAAGTATTATTATAGCAAAGCCAAAATATTAAATATCAACTTTTTAATACCTTTATGGGAAAAGATAGATCCGCGTTATATGTCCATGCTATCCCTATGTAGTATTTGGACGCAAGTAATTGGTTAAAACAAAATATTTGCTGAACATACGCACAGTTTGCAAAATGGTGGGCCCTACGTGCAAGCAATGCGAGGCGAAGATTGACCCGCTTCTGCTGAGCCCGCAGCGGTCTACGACGGACCCCCGAGCCGCGCTGCGTCTGCTGCAAGAAGCTGCAGTACGGCTACCCATTCCGTAAAATCAGCGGGCGGGACATCGTGCGGCGCTGTATTGCCTGCGAGAACGGCCCAAAAGCGGTTGAGTTTTGGAAGGAAAAGGCCCCCACAACCTGAGTCGGCCGAAGGGTGCCGCCAGGAAAGCCTGGCGAACGTCAAGAAAGCGATGGGTCCTGACTGGTACCCCAAGAAGAAAAAGAGGCGCAGCCGCCCTCGCAAGCTGACCGCCCGAAACGCCAAGTACATCGAGCAAAAGAAGCAGCAGAAGAGCAAGTAATTGGTAAGTATATTCTTTTAGGCCTTTTCCTACCTATTTTTGTATTTAGTATACTGAGTGACGGTGCGGGGTTTGGGGCCGCACATACGGTAAGCTGACTATGGTGTTGACGCACCTACAGAGCGTAGCGCGCTTAAAACAATAATTAGACGTGGAATCAACTGTGCACCGCTGTAAGTTGGTGGTTCCTATTCGCATACGCGTCACCGTAGATGGCACGTACACTCGCTCACGTGGGCACACGCAAAACCATGCTATCTGTACCACCAACGCTCACAGCGTATATTTCATTAATGTGCGCTCACGAGTGTAAGCTTCAGTATAGAGTGAGCACTATGCACCGACCAATAAGTTGCTGTCGACATAGACACAAGCACGTCTATGGTAGTGTTGACCATACAGGTGTCGTCGCAAGTCGATGTGCCTGTACGCAGTACTGTATTTTAGTTTCCTGTGTATAATGGTCGAGACGAGAGTCCGGTTGAGTCGCGAATGATTATAAGATGTACCCGCCGCGCGCATATTTCGCGTTGACTACTACCTACATACGCGCGGTCAGCTTGCCTGTATCACCGCGGTTATGACCTACGTCCAGTTAGTGGCGCGCTTGGGCATATAAACTGATCCATCAGAAGTGTAGGCGCAGAAAGCTAGCACATCGATGCAGTCAAACACGCAAACAGCAATGACCCAATGCATGGGTGCTGGTTATCAAGGCCACGTGACACACACCCATTGGAGACATTGCCGGATATGCACGGATACATCAAATTGCGCACCGAGCTGATAAGATGGCAGCGAAAGTACTTCATTTAAGGTACATGAGCTACTATTCGATTCACATCTAAACACCACTTTGATATGATAATCTACCTACCGTTATGTGGCTTCGTATGTTCGTCATACATATCGGAACCAGTAAATGTCACTCGAAAGGATCTACGCCACTCTGTCAGTCAGTAGCTATGCAAATAAGTCAGTAAGTGCGTCACCTTTGCGAGTAAGATCAATGCATGAGAAATATAGTGGAAAGTCCTTCAGTAATATCATAAACAGCTCAGCGGAACAATTGCAAGGCATACTATTGGTGTTTGGGGCGACCATCGGCAAAAACTACCTGTCCTAAAGATACTTCGCGTGAGGAGCTGACCAAATCTTGCTCTAATAGACCGTCACAATCAATGATATGGTGTCGGCTGTCTCACGGCGATAACGTGACAGATGGTAACATGTTTGAGTAGGCGTATTTACTCCAGCTACACTGGGATTCCTCACCGATCTATGCCAATTTGGGATCGTCATTGATAGTAACCCGTCTTCTGAGCAGCGTATATTACATTTGCAACCACGCGCGCCACCGATTCGTGACATTTTGGGAGCTATGCGCTCAAATGAGATTATAGACAAAACCTCCCGGGTAAGCTGGTGCTCATCTTGCAG
Organism: Phytophthora infestans T30-4; assembly: GCF_000142945.1. NCBI lineage: Eukaryota > Oomycota > Peronosporomycetes > Peronosporales > Peronosporaceae > Phytophthora > Phytophthora infestans. The sequence continues at coordinate 71,013 of NW_003303586.1, forward strand.
AACACGTTAAACCCTGGTCATGTCTACCATAATATGTGAGCAATAGGGATATTGTGTGCGTTGTTGTTTTGGATCGTAACATAAGTAGATCACAGCATACTTATATTATATGTAGCTTCGGTCCAAGTAGAAATTCTAAGCCCCCCGCAGCGCAGCGGAGGTTGGCCAACCCTTTTTCTTCACCCACCACCCATGCCCCTAGCGTTCCGCGGAGCGGGCGCCCAGAGCGCTAGTCGCTCCGCTTCTAACCTTGTAACCTGTCGGTCTGTCTGTCGGTCTGTCCGTCCGTCAGTCCGTCGCATTCCCCGTCTTGCTGCTTTTTCCTGCCTTTTCGCATGACTACAGTCGGCCTGTCTAATACAGCTTCCTCCCATCGTACCGACCGTGCCTACCTTTCTGACTCGACCTAACTATGCTAAAATTACAAATATATCCAAAAGCGTGACACAATTAACTCGCGCCCTGATTGGGCAATACCTGCCGACCTGCGACACTGACTGGATCTGTCGCACGATCAGACCGCCTCTCGCCCTCACGATTGGACGTAAGGTAAACATTTCTGCCGAGCACGAAACGCATCGATTGGTTGCAAACAGCCTGGCGAGCTGCGCAGATACTTGATTATTGCGCAAAACCTGTCGTATGTACTGCAAATCGGGCACAGTAACCACTTTATTTTCTAAGAGCTCTGCACACTTTCTCAAATAAAAATATTTATTATTATTAATGTAGACTTCACAGACCAGTATTTTGTAAGAGCTCTGGGATGCTATTTTCCACACACTTTTCAAAGTAAAGACGATATTAATATAAGCTTCACAGACCGCATTTGTAAGAGCTCGGCGATGCTATGTTCCACACACACTCATTAAAGTAGAGACGATAGTATTTTTTATTTTAAAGTAGGCTTCACGACCAGCGCTTTTTGTAGGGACTTTGCGAAAATATATCTGTTTTACATCACCTGGCACTCACCACTGCCACCGTGCAACGAAGGCGCGCGGCTGCACGGTCATTGCGCTATCTGCTCCCGTGCACCGCACCTGACGAATGCATGCGCGCACGATAGATAATTGTTTTAGTCAATTTATATTGCATGTAAAGTATGTATTTGTTGGGAAATATGATAAAAGTATTATTATAGCAAAGCCAAAATATTAAATATCAACTTTTTAATATTTTGTGA
>NW_003303586.1:76982-79686 GCF_000142945.1 Phytophthora infestans T30-4
GCATGCGTGCCCATTTAGTACTACCCGATCGAGCCATGCTGGTGTCATTCAAGCGGATGAAAGCTGATGGGTTTCGCCGCCTTCGAGACGAGTGGAAGCCTCGATCGGTGCTCGATGCACTATCATTGTGTACGCGACCAGTATATTTTCGATGTGGACTTGTCTACGCAGTTGCCTAGCTTTTTCTCAAACCGACTGGTGCTGATGTTGAAGTTACCGTTGGGTGTCATGAGTGTGGCCGTCATATATCATATATGTAGCTCTTCAAACGACCACGAAGTGGTTCGACTTTAACGGATCCCCGGAATGAAAGGGTGAGTCTTGAAGTCTACACTGGTGGTGGCACTCGTGACCCAGGCTACGTGGCTGGTCACGTGTGATCATATAGCCGGCAGACCTTCGCAGTTGGTCACACGACCACACTTGCCTATTCTAAGACCTTTGCAGACCTTGATCCGTCAATAAGATGAGGATGCATTGAGAGTTTTTCGGTCGTTCTCGCACCGTTCCCAGTTGTGAAATCCTTGATTGGCGACTGCTTCCTAAGGTTTCGCGTTCGTTCACCAGCGTGTACATCCAAAAGACAACGGTCAAACGCGGTTTCTTGTGCAGCACACTTTCGACCGCTGACCGTGCTCAAGGAGCTTTTCCAATTGTTCCGACACGTCTATGACCTCAGCGCAGCAAACACGAAAAAATACAAACACAAAACACTTTTATTAACGAATACATCGAAATCCACTCCAGTCGAACTTTACCGTTTACTGAATACCCCCCCTTCTTTCTCCACTAGCCAGCCACTAGCCAGCCGCGTCGGCTCGTTTACGTTCCATTCAACCCCTGCGCTATCGTAACGTGGCCATTAGAGTATGAAGAAAAGGACACACCCTACCCACAAGTGCGTCTACATAAACGGATAGATAAACTAGGAACCCAATGTCTTCATTGCGAGGATTTGCCGAAAGTCACCAAAGCGTATCGCTTCCCAGCGCAATCTTCACAGTACTCTAATTTGATAAGTCGGGCAATAGGCGAAAGTGTGGCTGCGCCTACCATTTAAATCTCAAATGCATGTCTTTCAATTTAACATAGCATTATTTGTTGTGTGTATCCAGGCCGCCTCGAAATGGTCAAAGCAGTCAACCTTTTCTTGCCGAAAGATTGACACGCAACACACAACACAAATTATGAACCCAATGTTTCAGAGCCCGTTTGCTACTTGCGGCAGCACGAACGTTTTTGCGAGAACGGCACCGTCGCTTCATGTTGAAATGCGCTACAAACCCTGGACCAAGTGAAACCAAGCGGGAATCAACATGACCATCACTCAGCCAACTTCAACTGAAATGGATTATTTTCAATGTACTCGTTACAGTACGCGCTCCTTCTCGACGTCGCTTTCCTCTCGAGGTTCTCTACGCATCCGACAGGCAACCCACTAATTAAGCTAAATTAATTTCATGTCAATCGAAGATACACATACCCTTTTTTGTTAGGAGCACGGTGACCGGCAAAAGCGTGCACTCGTGTCTCAAGGGTAACACTCGCGGCTCAGTTCTCGAGGATGACGCAATATCACACCGCACCGCACGCGTGCCGAAGTGGTCGTCAACGTTGCTCTTGGGCAGCTTGCAAAGTATGGGGCGCAAGTTCTTCTTGGTGCAGAGTGGCGTCAGCAACACCGAAGCGGCCACACTCGTTGCAGACAGCCCGACAGTGTAAAGCTGCCACGTTTCTGCCTCGAGCGCTCACCGATCTTCACCTCTTCAGCTGCGTCCGAACGCCACCAAGTCCAAGAACATCATCACCGACAAAAGCGTTTCTAAGTCACTATTGAGACCAAAACTGCGCGGTGAAGATGAACGGGACAAGGGACCAACGTGCGGAATAAGGCTATCGTGGGCGGCACTTCTGTTTCGAGGGTTTTCTAGTCGTTGAGAGCATCCGCCTTCACAGTTTTCACGTCGGCATCCATCTCAAAATTCTCCTCGGTCTCAACTGCCACTTTTATGATCGTGGCCTACCCCATAATATTGCTCTCCTTCACAGCGCCCACCGACTCCATAGTCTTCTTATCTTCCGTAGCCACGGCTGTCTTGTACGATTCTGTCACCTCCGGCTCCACCGAAGGCTGTTGTACCAAGCTCTACCCTCTCTGTTTCTTGCCACGAACCACCCGCATGCTGCCGCCGTAACCAGCTCGAGCGTTGCCCTTACCGTTGCATGGACGATTTTAAATAAGTAGATTTTGCTTAGTACGTTTTAAAAACAAACACTGTTCGGTAAACGAATATTGTCACAAAACGAAATTATTTTCGTTTTAAAATATTTAACAGCGACTGCGTTTTGTTGTTGAAAGCACTGGTGATTTTTAGCATTTTACAGCACAATACTGTACTTATTGTTTACAACTTTATTAATGACTATCTTCCAATTTACTTTTTGCTGCGATGAGCCACTAATACATTTCTTTTATTGTTTTATTTTAGCACAGCGCATACAATAGCACACTTACCATTTGAAACCCCACGCAGCGTTCGTTTTGGGCAACGACCACACAACTTGACACTTGTGAAACCCATACTGAGGCTTGGTTAAATTGGCCGAAAAATGCTGCAGTCATCGCAACACTTTGGCGCTCTTAAATTTGGCGCTTCGTAAGCGCCTAATGGGGCAGTAGAACAAACTGGGGCCTTTTTTGGTC
>NW_003303586.1:82044-85559 GCF_000142945.1 Phytophthora infestans T30-4
TTTTACCTCTTTCTTTCAGCGCTCTTTTTTCAAACTTATAATGCCTCCCATTTACCCCTATTTCCTTTCTTTTTGTTGTAAAGAAGCCCTTCCGCAGGGATAGCCGCCTTACCATTGTGGAACCCCGGGCGGTGTCCTTTCCCCCAACGGCCGCTTTTTCATGCCTCCGGGAAAACCTACTCGACCTTGGTTCAATCCGCCACCATGCGGCATGCATTCCAACATGCGGTGCTCTTAATTGGCCCCTTCATAGCGCTAATGTTGAGTTGGCCAACTGGTCTTTTTGTCCTTTAACACGTCCCGGTTCACTTCAGCAATGGATACACATGGAGCATTCACTCTCGCGATCTCCACAAATGTTTCTTTTTTTTTCGATCCAGTATGCAGGTTTGGTACAACCCGTAGCGCTGGCGAGATTAAAGCGGCAATATCGGGTTTTGAGGTAGAGACTCACCAAATCGTGCATTGGACCACATGTTCGGCAATGGGTTAGAACATCTCCAATCCTTCCAAACACACTGGGTTTATTACGACACTCCATGCAAACTTTGCCATTGTTGTCGGGCATACGTTTTGGTTTGTTTTAGGAACGCAAGCCCTGAAGAGCTATCTCTTGAAAACGATTTCCGGAAACGGCTGGCAAGATGTATTGCCGCTTGGGACACCCGCTTTGACCATTCTTCTTGCATCCTGAAGTCGCGCGCTTATTGTTATTGATGCACTGAAAGCAAAGGATGAGGGCGCTCTTTAAGACATCTTTGGCCAGCTTACGGAGAAACGCGACGCATTTGCGGCAACAAACCAATGTACTATCCGGTACATGTGCTGCCAATTTTCTGCACATGGTTCCATGACAGCAGGCATGATTCAAAACCTGGCCGCCCCACCCACGGCTACACTGATATATCTGGCATGTAGCAATTCATAACCTAGTGGAGGTATCTCTTCAGTGACATTAGCAGACACCTTGATCGCAGACGCGAATTTTCCCATTAGAATATTAGACGAGAGTCCACAGTACAGCGCCAGAACCCACATCAATCACAATCGTGACAAATGTACTGTTACAACCTGCGGTACCAGTCCCCACGGAGCAGTATTGGATTTGAGCTTGTCGCTGACTTATCCATTACAATACCTCCAGCGACCATCTCAATTCCAAGCGGACCTAAACCCATTTTATTTTCTTTGAGATATTGTGAAAATGTTAAGTACAAGAGTCTTAGAGTACTTCTAAAAAGATAAGGCGCAAGGTTTTCATCCTCCTACCGCTATTGTGCAGGATATCTGAACCCGCCCCTTTGATGAGCGCGCTTCGGCGAATAGCTTCACGCTTTTACGCGTCTGGAGCCATGGTGTGCTGCGTGGGCGCTTGTGTGTGCTTGACGGCACGACTGGACGTGCGCCACTGAGATGGGCGTCTTGATGAACACCCTCCGCTCCGGTGGACAGACTCTGTGGCACATCTGGCTTGGCCGAGGACGATGACGCCACAAGCCACGAGCAGGTATCCTTCATGCCTAAAACCGCGCAAATTGGAACCTGGACCAAGTGAAAACCAAGCGGGAATCAACATGACCATCACTCAGCCAACTTCAACTGAAATGGATTATTTTCAATGTACTCGTTACAGTACGCGCTCCTTCTCGACGTCGCTTTCCTCTCGAGGTTCTCTACGCATCCGACAGGCAACCCACTAATTAAGCTAAATTAATTCCATGTCAATCGAAGATACACATACCCTTTTTTGTTAGGAGCACGGTGACCGGCAAAAGCGTGCACTCGTGTCTCTAGGGTAACACTCGCGGCTCAGTTCTCGAGGATGACGCAATATCACACCGCACCGCACGCGTGCCGAAGTGGTCGTCAACGTTGCTCTTGGGCAGCTTGCAAAGTATGGGCCGCAAGTTCTTCTTGGTGCAGAGTGGCGTCGGCAACACCGAAGCGGCCACACTCGTTGCAGACAGCCCGACAGTGTAAAGCTGCCACGTTTCTGCCTCGAGCGTTCACCGATCTTCACCTCTTCGGCTGCGTCCGAACGCCACCAAGTCCAAGAACATCATCACCGACAATAGCGTTTCAAAGTCACTATTGAGACCAAAACTGCGCGGTGAAGATGAACGGGACAAGGGACCAACGTGCGGAATATAGATCCAGTTCTTCTTACAAAATTACCTTCTTGAATTTCTCTATCATTACTAAAAACAACAACACCAACAACATCAGGTTCTAAATTTAAAGCCATTGGGCAAGATGCAACGCACTCTGTTTATCAGGATTGTGGTGTAGGGATTTCCAGATTCGACCATACGCCGACCTACTTTAGGTCAAGAATCGGCTCGGTCTGATAACCCAGAGCTTAGGAGCCAAGGATCACGGTAAGTACTCGGCGATCTGTCCGGATATGCTATCCGGATAGCCGCTGAGCTCAACGGCCGCCTGAAGAGTCGGTAGAGATCCGAAACGACTACATTTCACTAGATATTTGTATGAGAAGCATAGGATTAAATAGGAGGAGCCGAATTGGCTCCCAGAAGATAACAGAGCAGAATTTTCCTAGTCCAAGACACGTGTACACTTTTCCGGTAAGTCCCTGCATAGGGCTGGATTATGCCTGCCGTCAATACTCGAGAGGCATAGCTTGTAGGGTGTTGACTGGTAGCGCCAAGAGATTAGGTCGGTCCGGGTAGGACAAAGTCTCGCTACGCGCGAAAGAAAGTCCCGCATACTCAGCGGGCCGGTACGTCGGATAGCCCGGGTGCCGTAACACTTCTAGCTGAGCAGCCTCTGCGCTCGGTGACCTGTAAAAGCGCTCGCGCGCCGTCGTCCATCCTTTGGTGGAGGGCACAGGGTTGTGAACGAGCTCAGCCGAACCAAACTCGGCGGAGCCTCGGAAGTGATCTGACTTGGTTAGTCGGAACCGAGTGGAAGCGAGCCACTCGTCTGTCCCGGAAGGGCCGGACCGCGAGGGGACCACCCTCTGCGCAGGCCATACAACCGCCGACCTAACTCGGCGATTCGTTGTGGTTTGTGTAAGGAATCCACATCTGACGATATTTGTGTGTTCTACTACACCACACAGTCATCTACATTCAGTGCTACCTCTAGTGGAGGAGGCTTTGGATCGTTCGCTTTTGGCTCAGCTAGGACGTCTACAACAACTGGCGGTTTTAGTGGATTTGAATCGCAGCCTGGTGCTCCCGCCACAAGCGGTGATCTGTTTGGAAGTAGTGCAGCACGCCCTGCCACTGGAGGATTCGGCGCACCGGCCACAAGCAGTGCCTTTGGTGCTGCGCCTGCTGCTTCGTCGGCTTTTGGGGCACCTGCCACTGGTGGTGGTTTTGGATATACAACCGGTGAATTCGGTAGCAGTTTTGCGCTGCTCTAGCACCAAGGACACATACTACGCTACTCGACGTTCAAACCGTTTGCGTTATTGCTTTACTTACCTCAGGATGTTGTACGGCGTCTGCCCAAGGCCTCATACTACTTGTACCTATAAAACAACGTCGAGC
>NW_003303586.1:86931-89524 GCF_000142945.1 Phytophthora infestans T30-4
TGTTTTGTGTTGCTCTCCAAAGTTCTGGCCTCCACAATGTTTACCCCCGACTTCCAAAGGGCTTATTTCACTTCCCGGAGCTCCTTTCTCCGTACAGGGTAGCTTGCGTGTGGCCCATTTGAGAGCCTAATTGGGATTTCACTGCCCCTCTCCTTTCCGGCCTTGCCGTCCTGCATTAATGCCGTCCGATAAGGTAATCACTGCCTCGCGAGACGTCGCTAACCGGTTTCTTCTCGTCCGGCAGAGCCAGGACAGGGCCTCTTGGAGACTGGCTTTGATGCTGTCAAAAGCATCCTGGTGCTCTTGCTCCCAGCGCCAATCGACGTCTTTCTGAAGGAGGCTCGACAAAGGCTTAGCGAAGCCCGCGTACCCAGCGCCGTACTTGTGAAGGTAGTTGGCCAAACCCAACCACCTTCGAAGATCCTTCTGGGATCGGGGCGTCGGCCATGCTGCTATGGCCTTGACCTTGTCTGGGTCAGCCCGAACGCCCACGTTGCTTACGAAGCAACCGAGAACTTTGATCTCTGGTGACGCGAAAACGCACTTGTCGATGTTGGCGTAGAGCTTGTTCGCTCGCATCACGTCCAACACTCGACGGAGGTGTCCTAGATGCACCTCCATGGCCGTCTTGCCTCCCTCGGCACGGCTATGGACGAAAATGTCGTCGAAGTACGTCTGTACGAAGGTACGCAAAGGGCGGAACAATTGCGTCACCAGGCGATTGAACGTCGCCGGGGCGTTAGACAAGCCCTGCGGCATGACGAGCCACTCCCAAAGCATGCCGCTTGGAGTGCTTACCGCGGTGAGCGGGATGTCACTCTCTCGCATCAGGATTTGGTAGTATCCGTCTACCAAATCCAGCGCACTGTACAGTACGCTCCCGGCCATGTTGTTCAGCAACACATCCTTTCGTGGGATCGGTGTTTGGGCCGGCACCGTTGAGTTGTTCAGCTTGTTATAAGCGTGAACCAGACGCCACTTTCCGTTCGGCTTACGAACGCAGAAAGTCGGCGTCGAGTGCGGGGATTTCGACTCCCGCACCATGCCTGCCTTCGCTTTCGCGGCGAAGAAGGCATCAATGACCTCGCACTGTTCGCGCGGGAGAGGCCATTGCCTCGTGACACAATACTTTGTTCCAGGCACGAGACCAATCTCATGCCGTACGCCTCGATCCGGCGGGAGTTGGGTCGGTGGGTGTTTGTTCACCACGTCCGCATACTCCGTCACCAAAGGATACACCGGATCCTTGGGGTTCTTGAGAATCTCAGAACCCAAGCGCGCCTGACGCTGCTTGTTCATGTCTTCCAGGACGTTCTCGTCCAAGACAGAGGAGGAGTTCAGCTCCTCCTGAGTGGTCTCAGGTCTCATGAGTACCATCTCAGCAATCTCTCCAGCCTTGAGGCTGGTCAGGAAAGACTCAGCCGTCATTTCCTCGAGGTGCAGTATCTCTGCAACCTCTGGCAACGGTTCCAAGTGGACACCAGATGCCTTGACGGGTAAACCTGTCTCACCATCGAAGACGTGATAACACTCTTCCACCGGCCTTGTCGGAGGAGCCCGGGCCCTGGACACCGAGTCGCTTGAAGCGACGTCGATCTAAACGAAGTTCGAATCCGACTTGAGGCGGCGGCGTCGTTGACGACGGCGACCGTGACGTCGAGCTTTGCTGCCCACGTCTAGGGATGTCGGCGCTACGACCTTCGAGGCACTCGTGGCCTCGTGTGGTACTATGATACCCACACAGGAAGCGTGTTCGACGCCTTCCGCTTCAGTTAAGGTCTGGGCGACCGCGTGTGGCACTTTTTTACCCACACAGGAAGCGTATCCGACGTCTTCCTCTTCAGTTAAGGTCTGGGCGACCGTGAGTGGAACTTTGTTACCCACTCTGAACACGCTGTTCTCAGTGTTCGTGACAGCTGCAGCTGTCTGCGGAACTAAGTTACCCGCTTGTGGACATAAGTTACCCACTTGGCCAGCGTCTTCTCTGGGCGCTGCCACCATCAAAACATCCTCGGAGTCGTCATATACGTCGACGACTCCCAAGCATCTGCCGAATGCTTTGGTACCCTGGCAGCCCTTGCGGGCGCCCCGGGTCCTGACAGAGGTGGGAACATGACTCACCAATGCTCTGTCGGACTGCGTAGAGCGGCTAGCACCGATTGCCTTGCCTCGCCAGTCGATCCAGAGCTGCGTGCTTCTCAAGCCAGAGACATGCCCAGGATACATATACATATGAATACATATCGAGAAACAGTGAAACTGTTTCGAGGCGGTCAAGGTCCTCAAACCTGACGGTCAGATCCACTTGGACATTGGGGACAGTGACGACCTTCCCGTCGGCCAGTCGCACTGACACCGTCCCGTTGCCCTTGCTTTCTCTCAAAGCATCGGACAGCTTGTTGCTATTACGATCAACTGTCAGGCGGCGTGCGAAATTTCTCGACGCCCCAGAATCGATCAAGATTCTAAAGGGATGATCGTATCCCCGTACACGACCGTGTACTACGAGCAACCCGCCGCTGCTCTTCGCCGATTCGAGAGTGCGAAGACTCTCAGGGGCTATGTCCCCAATGGTACGCGCCACCCGCGCACC
>NW_003303586.1:91374-107747 GCF_000142945.1 Phytophthora infestans T30-4
TCTGTCCGTCTGTCATAAGTCCGTCCGGTTCCTTTCTTGCTGATTTTTCTTACGCTTTTCGCATGGCTACACTCGGCCTTTCTTATACAGTTTCGTCCCATCCTACCGACCGCGCCTATCTTTCTGACTCGACCTAACTATGCCAAAATTACAAATATATCCAAAAGCGTCACACAATTAACTCGCGCCCTTATTGGACAATATTTTTCGACTCATTTTTCACTCAAAACACAAAATTGGATTTTTGAGCGACGGCGCGGAGAGGACAAGGTGCGCTGGCTGTATAATAGCAGTAGGGTAGTTTTAGATGTATATGTATGTATGTACGGGCGTGGGGCTCCTTGCCCTACCATATATTCAAGAGAGACCTCTCAGGATACAGTCTGAGGCTTGCCCCGAGACTCCAAAGTGGTATGGCAGTTGGTAGCGATAGCAATCAGGTTGGGGTGGGTGTGACTGGGAGCGTCTACCACCATGCACGCGCCTAGGGGTCCTAGACCCACCGCGAGTGTCTACGCTCCAAAAGCGAGTGGCGCGTGCTGCCAATTGGCCAAACCGAAGTTGCAGCCACATGCGGAAGAGTCGTTACAGTCCCGCAATACAGAGGTGCTCTTAAAGTGTGAGCTCCCACATCAAAACACACTTTGCGAGAGCACTTCTGGCGGGACGGAAAGGAATGCAGCAGTCGGTCTCACAAGAGCAAGGAGCCCAAGACCAAGTGCAAGGACAGCTCAAGAACAAGAGATCAAGACAAAAAAACACTTTAAGAGCATGAGTGAGCCCCGCGCCTGTACACTTAGATAGCATAGCGTCATAATAGACAGTTTTAGAGCATTTTCGGAACTGTGTGAGCCCCGTGAGGGGCTGGGTCGTTCTCGGACACCCTGTGCATACTACTGACATGACCTGAAGGGCTGGACGGTATCAAACAGACCTGGGCAACCACTCAACAGGGCTGAGGCAACAGCTTTGACGTACCCAAGAGGCAACAGCGCGATGCGGCGTCTGAATTGCCATGTACAGCTGCTTGGTCCACAGCCGTGCAAGGTAATTTGGGCCCGCGGAACGTGAGCTGAGGGCTGTAACACGTCGGCCAAGGGGAGGGCCTAAGCAAAAGCTGACTGGACCAACAAGCCCCCTAGAGTGACGATACCCCTAAGTTGTTTGTAATCCGAGGAGCCGGGATGGAAATGACAGTGATGTGTTCTATTCACAGAGAGCTTCTGGATTAGTACTGGAAAGGAAAGTTCGGGGTTCTATTCGAATACCACGTTGCTTAAGCTACTGTGTCTATGTTCTGGTGCTTAGATTCATAAAGTAGCTGTAGCATAGTTTCCAGTGCACTTAGACTTTCGAGTCTAACTGTCAATATGATTTGTTCTATCTAAATCAGGCGACAGTCCAGTCCAAGATACGAGGACATGGCAAGAGCCCCGAGGAAAAGAAAAAGGTTTCCTAACAACTGTGTAGCGGGATTTGGTGTACAATTAGCTGGACTCAATGTGTACAATGACTAGAATTACCCGAGAGGAACTAGATGAGCGTGTACAACGAGCTCGACAGGAGAACGCTTCACCCACGCAACTGGAACCGAGGAAAGATAGGCAGCTCCGTAAACAAAGGCTTCGTAAAGCAGAGGTGCGCTATCGCAAGGCAATCCAAGAGTTGGAGCAGCTCGACTTAGGTGAAGCACCAGCACCAACTGAATCCGAGCAGATGAGAGTATCTGCTCCGGCGGTAGAGCGTGAGGAGAAGACAGAAGACGATGATCCTGCGGAGCATCAACGACGATTCGAGGAGGAAACGCGTCGCGAGGGGCTACACGATACCCACGAATTTCAGATTGGAATGTCCGGACCTCCGGTCAACGATAGCGCAGCAGCTGCACGTGCGCGTAATACAGAAAGAGCCCGCGTCAGGCGAGCTGCTATGACGAGCTCCCAAAAACAACGGGCACGAGAGAAAGACGCGGAGAGGAAGCGCATACGCAGAGCTAACAGATCCGAATCCCAGGTTATTCGAGACCGCGACAGAAATGCCGAACAAGCGAGGGTGCGACGAGGTAGACTGGAGCCAGAAGACCTCTCGGGTCATCGAGCATATAGCCGCGACGCGCAAGCCAACCACAGAGCCACAAGACCAGAGGAGGCCAGTCAAAATGCAAGAATTCGCGATGCAGTGGAGCACGAAGTTCGCCGGGAAGGCATGTCAGATGAGCAGCGTCAAGCAGAGCGTGAACGAAACGCAGCCGCGCACAGAGAGCGAAGGGAAGCCATGACGGATGAACAAAGGGAGCATCGCAAAGAACAAGAGCGGTTTCGCAGGCGGTCTCGGCAGTATAAGAAGGGCCTCGCCTACCACGAACATTTTGACCCTTCCAGTGTCTCCGGGGGCCGCCACTACTTTACGCGTTACACGGACGACAACGGGGAGAACGAGCGAGTTTGTCCCTACTGCAACGCTTGGAAGTTTCCGCAAGAGACAGACGGATGCTGTTGTCGTAATGGACTGGTGTTCGTTCCGACTTCGCGAACAGCACCTGATGCGCTTCTAACACTTTTCGAGAACCCGACTTTCATGCGGTCAATCCGAGCCTACAACAACGTATTCGCATTCACGTCCATGGGAGCTTCGCGATCTCGGCATCTTAACGTTGACGAAAGCGTGACACGGAATGGTGTCTACAACTTCCGTGTACAAGGGTCAGTGTGCCATCGCATGGGATCGTTACTACCTCCTACCTTCGGTCGCTCCATGTATGCCCAAGTTTACTTTAACGATCCAGACATGGATGCACGTGTGCGAAGCCGTATGAACATGACACAAGGCCTCGATCGCGCCGTCATGGAAACGATTGACCAGATGATGGTGGCGCACAACCCGTATACACAAGAATTTATCAACGCGCGTAGCTTTTTGATAGATCGTGGTTGGGATGCGTATGCAGCAGCCATCAGGGAGCACGAGCGACGTCGAGCGGCAGGGGAAGACGTTGATGACCATGATCCGTCGTTAGCCTTGAGTAATTTTCTTCCGGAGGGGGATCACCTTAAGCTGCGTCTGCACGTCACACGGAATGCGAACCCGGGTACGCATAACACCCCAACTGCATCAGAGGTGGCAGCCGTTGTGATCGATACAAACGCTGCTGAGCATCGGGATATAATCCTACACACGACCGGAGGAGGTTTCAAACGCATATTTGAGACGAGCGTTACCTATGACCCGCTGCAGTACCCTCTACTGTTTCCGTACGGGGAGAATGGATGGACTTACGATATCCCGTACGCTGGTAATCCCGTCGATCGCCACGGTGACCCCTTAACCATGTCCGTTCGGGAATATGAGGCGTATCTGATTTACGCCCGGACGGTTAGTAATTCTCTTATCCTGCGCGGTGGGCGACTGACGCAGCAATACTGCGTTGACCAATGGGCCAAATGCGAACAAGAACGCCTGCGCTTCATCAAGAAGAACCAGCTCCAGTATCGATTGGAAACCCTCCAGGGACTCACGGACGCGTTGCGTGGCGAGTCTGTTGAAATCCACAGAATGGCAGCTGACGACGAGGCGGCCATACGTAGGACTCGCCGTGGGAATAATACGGAGCAGGAGTCAGCGGAGCCAGATGCGGGTGAGGTTGGACGCAAGATCATCATACCTCCGAAGTTTACAGGTGCCCCCCGCTACATGTACCAACGCTTCTTGGATGCCATGGCTATCGTCCGTGAAACAGGAGCCCCGAACCTGTTCATTACGATGACATGCAACCCGAACTGGCCTGAGATTAAGGAAAACTTACGCCGTGGAGAAAAAGCATCCGACCGACCGGACATCGTGGCTCGCGTGTTCATGGAGAAACTAAAAGCTCTTGACAAGGATCTCGATGAGGGTGTGCTGGGGATTCAAGCCGCTCGAGTCCATGTAGTGGAATATCAGAAGCGTGGTCTTCCCCACGCCCACATACTCCTTATCCTGCGTCCGGAGGACAAGCCCACTAGCAAGGAAGACGTCGATAAGCTGATGTCCTCGGAGCTCCCGGATAAAGAGAAGTACCCCGAGCTGTACGATACGGTGATTTCTAATATGCTGCATGGACCCTGTGATCAACAGAACCCGAACTGCCCGTGTATGAAGAACGGAAGGTGTTCCAAGAAGTTTCCAAAGGCGCTCGCGGACGAAACGGTGATGACCCCCGACAAATACCCCACGTACAAGCGTGGTCGCCGTCCGGATGGAATTCTGTGCCATAAGGGGAAAGTATGGGACAACGCGACCATCAATCAATGGGTGGTCCCGTACAATCCGTTCCTGTCGCGGAAATACAACTGCCACATTAACGTCGAGGTTTGTGCCACGAACAAGGCCATCAAGTACATCTACAAGTACGTCTACAAGGGCTCGGACATGACGACAATCACGATTGAAGGCGAAGAAATTCGGGCGAACGAAATTCTTCAGTATCTCCTTGGGAGGTATATTTCTCCGGTAGAAGCTTGCATGCGGCTATTCATGCATCCAACACAAGGATCAACACATTCTGTTGTGACGCTACCTATCCATTGGAAAGAATGAGCATGGTTGCTTATCGCGACCAAGCGACGACCCCCCCCCGCTTCACAACTTGATTAACCGCGGGGACAGATCAATACGACGGAGTTTTTCAAAGCTGTGCGCGCGTAACCCAGAAGCTACGGCAAATCTACTGTACAAGGATGTACCACGGAAATACAGGTGGACGAAACACAAGACGTGGGAACCGTACAAGAAGTACGTTGCTTCTCTGGGACGCTTGGTACACGTATCTCCGCAGGACCCGGAACGCTTCTACTTGCGACTTCTTCTGTGTAACCGACGCTCGCCTAAGTCCTTTGCGGATCTTCGAACGGTTGATGGTACGGAACATCCTACATATCAGCAAGCCGCTTTGGCGCTTGGGTATTTGGAAAATGATGACGAGTGGATACATTGCTTACGCGAAGCCGCCGAGGTCAAGATGCCGTACCAGCTATGCCACCTCTTCGGCATCATTTTGGTATCTCCATGCCTGGTAATGCCAAAGATCTATGGGACAGGTTCAAGAAGGATATGTCAGAGGATCATGCACGAAGCATTGAGGAAAGAGACGCAGACCTGCATAATGTACGCGAAGAGGAGGTGCGTCTTCGAATGGCGGAGTACAAGGCGTTGAAGAATTTAACTGATTACTTGGTTTCGAACCAAAAGTCCCTCGACATGTACGGCCTTCCTCTGCTAGCCGATTACGACGATGTATCCGCTCAAGTGGACGACCCGGATACAGCGTCTGTTGATGTTGTCCAGCAAGAGATTGACGCGTACCCCCAAAACGAACTGAAGCATGTTGCGGAGCTGGCAGACCTCTTGAACAGCAACCAATTGGATATTTTTGACCAAGTTATTGCTGCTG
Source organism: Phytophthora infestans T30-4 (assembly GCF_000142945.1). Lineage (NCBI taxonomy): Eukaryota > Oomycota > Peronosporomycetes > Peronosporales > Peronosporaceae > Phytophthora > Phytophthora infestans. The sequence goes on from NW_003303586.1 coordinate 96,803, forward strand.
TGAGCAGACTGGTTGGAGGAGAGAAGCTTTTCTTTTTGGATGGTCCGGGCGGAACAAGAAAGTCGTTCCTACTCGAGCAAATACTCGCACACGTTCGGATGCAACGTAAGGTTGCCATCGCGGTTGCATCGAGTGGGATTGCAGCCACTTTGTTAACTGGAGGTCATACCGCGCATTCGACGTTCCGGATTCCCCTCAAACTAACAGAGACGTCGACGTGCAGCCTTTCATGGCAGAGCCAAAAAGCCGCATTGATTCGTAGCGCAAGTTTGATCATTTGGGACGAAGCGCCGATGATGAACCGAGCTTGCTTTGAGGCTGTTGACAGGTCGCTTCGGGATATCATGAAGAACGAGCTGGAGCCGTTCGGCGGAAAGGTAATGGTGTTCAGCGGTGATCACCGCCAGATTCTACCTGTACTGAAGGATGCTACGCGTGCGGAGACGATTCAAGCTTGCTTTAAGTCTTCGCCCCTATGGGAGCATTTGCGTCAAGTGCGGTTAACCGAGAACATGCGTGTCCGCACCGCCCCAGACGCGGCCAGTGCGGCTGAGTTAGCGGAATTCTCTGAATTTTTACTTCAAATTGAAGAAGGCCGTTACCCAGTCAACCATGAGATCGGTGATGGCGACATTTGCCTTCCACGCGACATGTGTATCATTCCAGAACGACGGGTACAACAAATGACCTCTGACGAAGAAGACGCGGATATGGAGCCTCCACCAAGTTTCAGGCTACTCCCTCCGGCGGACGAGGAACACGAGCGAGACTTGGACGAAGTTGAAGAAGACCGACGAGTCCGCAACGTCAACCCACTCATAGATGCGGTGTACCCGGGCGTTGATACTGAGAATTTGCCCGATGAATACTTCGTTGAGCGAGCCATACTAGCCCCCACAAATGCAAGTGCTCGGCGTATCAACGACATGGTTGCGGAACGGCTATCGGGTGAAACGAAGGAGTATCTCTCGGTGGACAGCCTCGAAGGGGTCGCGGATGCAAATATGTTTGAGCAGGAGTTCTTAAACTCTCTTAACTTCTCCGGTATCCCTCCGCACAGGATTGTTCTGAAGGTTGGAACACCTATCATCATGATTAGAAACCTGAATAGCGACGCAGGTCTTTGCAACGGAACGCGGCTTCGGGTTGTGTCACTGCGCGAGAGAAGCATCGAGGCCAGCATTATGTCCGGGCCGTTCAAGGGTAAGAAGGTGTTCATTCCTCAAATCGTCTTTTATAGTGAGGACGATGACAAGGAGTTCCCGTTCAAACTCAAGCGTAAGCAGTTCCCCGTGGTTCCAGCGTTTGCCATGACTATCAACAAGGCCCAAGGACAATCGATCCACCACGTGGGTATCTACTTGGAATCACCGGTCTTCGCACATGGGCAGCTTTATGTGGCGTTGTCGAGAGTGACTTCAAGGAAGGCGATCAAGATTGCTGTGGATCCAGAGGCTATCGATGAGGACGGGAACGTACACACCAACAATATTGTGTACAGTGAGATCTTTGGAACGCGGACTTGGTAGGGCACGTAATACATATAATACATTTAGCTTTGATTTCATAATATTTTTTCATCCGCCGCAGCGCAGCGGAGGGACAGCCCACACTACACCAACCAACCATGCTCTAGCGTCCGCGGAGCGGGCGCCCAGAGCGCTAGTTTCCCGCCACCTAAACTTGCAGCCTGTCGGTCTGTCTGTCTGTCCGTCCGTCTGTCAATCCGTCCGTCGCACTCCCTGTCTTCCTGCTTTGACCTGCCTTTCCGCATGGCTACACCCGGTCTGTCTTATACAGGATTCTCCCATCCTACCGACCGCGCCTATCTTTCTGACTCGACTTAACTATGCCTAAATTACAAATATGGCCAAAAAGCGGACACAATTAGCTCGCGCCCTGATTGGTCAATACCTGCTGACCTGCGACACTGACTGGATCTGTCGCACGATCAGACCGCCTCTCGCCCTCGCGATTGGACGTAAGGTAAACATTTCTGCCGAGAATGAAACACATCGATTGGCTGCAAACGGCCAGGCGAGCTGCGCAGATACTTGATTATTGCGCAAAACCTGTCGTATGTACTGCAAATCGGGCACAGTAACCACTTTATTTTCTAAGAGCTCTACACACTTCTCAAATAAAAATATTTATTATTATTAATATAGCCTTCACAGACCAGTATTTTGTAAGAGCTCTGGGATGTTATTTTTCACACACTTTTCAAAGTAAAGACGATATTAATAGTATTAGTACTATTAAAATAAGCTTCACAGGCCGCATTTGTAAGAGCTCAGCGATGCTATTTTCCACACACTTTCTAAAGTAGAGACGATAGTATTTTTTAAAATTAAAGTAGGCTTCACGACCAGCGCTTTTTGTAGGGACTTTGCGAATATATATCTTTTTGCTTCACCTGGCACTCACCACTGCCACCGTGCAATGAAGGCGCGCGGCTGCACGGGCATTGCGCTATCTGCTCCCGTGCACCCCACCCGACGAATGCATGCGGGCACGATAGATAATTGTTTTTGTCAGCTTCTATTGCATGTAAAGTATGTATTTGTTTGGAAATCTGATAATAATATATTATAACAAAGCCAAATAATACTATTTTAAAACATTTTAATATTTTGCCTAATAATAAATACCAGCCTTACAGTACCGTGCGATTGGCTAATATTTTGACGCAAGTAATTGGTTAAAACAATATATATTGCTAACTTACTCACATTTTCCTACCTATTTTTGTAATTTGTATACTGGCTGACGGTACGAGGCTTGGAGACGCACATACGGTAAACTGACTATGGCGCTGCCAATAGTGTTGACGCACCTATAGAGCGTAGCGCGTTTCATATAATAATTAGCACATGGAATCAACTGTGCACCGCTGCAAGTTGGTGGTTCCTATCCGCATACGCGTCACCGTAGATGGCACGTACACTCGCTCACGTGGGCACACGCAAAACCATGCTATCTGTACCACCAACGCTCACAGCGTATATTTCATTAATGTGCGCTCACGAATGTAAGCTTCAGTATAGAGTGAGCACTATGCACCGACCAATAAGTTGCTGTCGACATAGATACAAGCACGTCTATGGTAGTGTTGACCATACAGGTGTCGTCGCAAGTCGATGTGCCTGTACGCAGTACTGTATTTTAGTTTCCTGTGTATAATGGTCAAGACGAGAGTCCGGTTTGAGTCGCGAATGATTATAAGATGTACCCGCCGCGCGCATATTTCGCGTTGACTACTACCTACATACGCACGGTCAGCTTGCCTGTATCACCGCGGTTATGACCTACGTCCAGTTAGTGGCGCGCTTGGGTGATCCATCAGAAGCGTAGGCGCAGAAAGCTAGCACCACGATGCAAAAGTACCGATAAAGAAACAGTGACCCCATGCATAGGTTGAACTATCACGAGCGCGTGGCAAATACACTCATTAACGACCTTGCGATATATGCACGGACACATCAAATAGCACGCCGAGCAGATAAGTAGGCAGCGAAAGTACTCCATCTAATGTACACGAACTATTATTCAAATCAAGTCTAAGCATCACTACGATCTGATACTCTGCCTACAGCCATATATCTTCGTAAGTTTGTCGTATATATCGGACCCAGTATAATGTCACTCGGAAAGGATTTACGCCACTTTGTCAGTCAGTAGCTATGCCAATAAGTCAGAAAGTACGTCAGCTATGCAAGTAAGATAAATTCATGCGGAAGATAGTGGAAATACCCTTCAGTAACATCACAAACAGCTCAGCAGAATAATTTCAAAGCATAATATTGATGTTTGTGGCGACCATCGGCAAAAACTACCTATCCTAAAAGATACTTCGCGCGAGGAGCTGATTAACATTGCTCTATTAAACCGTCGCAATCGATGATATGTGTCGACTGCCTCACGGCGATGACGTGCAGATGGGTAATATGTTTGAGTAAGCGTATTTACTCCAGCTACACTGGGATTCCTCACCGATCTACGCATATTTCGTAGCATCATTGATACTGACCCGTCTTCCGTACAGCATATATTAGCTTTGCAACCACGCGCGCCTCCGATTCGTGTCATTTTGGGAGCAATGCGCTCAAATGAGATTATAGACAAAACCCTCCCGACAAAGATGGTGCTCATCTTGCAGATCACGATAAACCCTGGTCATGTCTACCATAACATGTGAGCACTATAGATACTGTGTGCGGTGTTGTTTTGGAACGTAGCATAAGTAGATCACAGTATACATATAATATATGTTGCTTCGCTTTGAGTAGAAATTCTAAGCCCACTGCAGCGCAGCGGAGGTGGTCGGCCCTCTCTACACCAACCAACCATGCCCTAGCGTCCGCGGAGCGGACGCCCAGACCGCTAGTTTCCCGCTCCCTAACCTTGTAGCCTGTCGGTCTGTCTGTCTGTCTGTCCGTCCGTCGCACTCCCTGTCTTCCTGCTTTGACCTGCCTTTCCGCATGGCTACACCCGGCCTGTCTTATACAGGTTTCTCCCATCCTACCGACCGCGCCTACCTTTCTGACTCGACCTAACTATGCCAAAATTACAAATATATCCAAAAGCGTGACACAATTAGCTCGCGCCCTGATTGGTCAATACCTGCTGACCTGCGACACTGACTGGATCTGTCGCACGATCAGACCGCCTCTCGCCCTCGCGATTGGACGTAAGGTAAACATTTCTGCCGAGAATGAAACACATCGATTGGCTGCAAACGGCCAGGCGAGCTGCGCAGATACTTGATTATTGCGCAAAACCTGTCGTATGTACTGCAAATCGGGCACAGTAACCACTTTATTTTCTAAGAGCTCTACACACTTCTCAAATAGAGATATTTATTTTTATTAATGTAGCCTTCACAGACCAGTATTTTGTAAGAGCTCTGGGATGTTATTTTTCACACACTTTTCAAAGTAAAGACGATATTAATAGTATTAGTACTATTAAAATAAGCTTCACAGGCCGCATTTGTAAGAGCTCGGCGATGCTATTTTCCACACACTTTCTAAAGTAGAGACGATAGTATTTTTAATATTAAAGTAGGCTTCACGACCAGCGCTTTTTGTAGGGACTTTGCGAATATATATCTTTTTGCTTCACCTGGCACTCACCACTGCCACCGTGCAATAATGCGCGCGGCTGCACGGTCATTGCGCTATCTGCTCCCGTGCACCGCACCCGACGAATGCATGCGCGCACGATAGATAGTCTTTTAGTCAATTTATATTGCATGTAAAGTATGTATTTGCTTGGAAATATGATAAAAGTACTATTATAGCAAAGCCAAAATATTAATAATATAAAACATTTTACTGTTTTGCCTAATAATAAATACCAGCCTTACAGTACCGTGCTATTGGCTAATATTTGGACGCAAGTAATTGGTTAGAGCAATATATTTTGCTAACTTACTCACAGTTGTGGGCCCTACGTGCAAGCAATGCGAGGCGAAGATTGACCCGCTTTTGCTGGACCCGCAGTGGTCTACGACGGATTTCGGGCGCATTGCGTCTGCTGTGGGAAGCTGCAGTACGGCTACGCGTTCCGTACAATCAGCGGGCGGGACATCGTGCGGCGCTGTATTGCCTGCAAGAACGGCGCAAAAGCGGTTAAGTTCTGGGAGGAAAAGCCTCCACCACCTAATTCGGCCGAAGTGCGCCGCCAGGAAAGCCTGTAAAACGGCAAGAAGGCGATGGGTCCTGACTGGTACCTCAAGAAGAAAAATAGACACATCCGCCCTCGCAAGCTGACCGCCTGAAACGTCAGGTACATTGAGCAAAAGAAGCAGCAGAAGAGCAGGTGATTTGGATATACATCCTTACAGCCCCTTACCCCTCATAGTTTGTATACTGGCTGACGGTGCAAGGCTTGGGGTCGCACATACTGTAAGCTGACTGTGGCGCTACCAAGCGTGTTGACGCACCTATAGAGCGTAGCGCGTTTCATATAATAACTAGCACGAGGTATGTACTGTGTACCTCTGCAAGTTGGCTGTCTCTATCTGCATACGCGTCACCGTAGATGGTACGTACACTCGCTCACGTGGGCATACGCAAAACCATGTTATCTGTACCATCAGCCCTTATAGCGTGTATTGCACTAATTGGCGCTCACAATTTAAACCACAGTATTGAGTGGGAACTACGTGCGACAAATGAGCTGCTGTTTACATAGATACTACCACTGCGTGACAGTGCAGACCGTACAGATGGACGTGGCAAGTCGATTTGTCTGAACGCAATATTGTACTTTGGTGTCCTGTCCATAATGACCGAAATAAGAGCTCGGTTGAGTCGCGGATGACTATAAGGTGTGCCCGCCTCGCGCGTATATATCGCGTTGGCTACTGCTAGCAGACGCGCGTTCAGCATACCTGTATCGCTGCAGTATGGCCTGTGTCCAGTTAGTGACCTGCTTGGTCATATAGAATGACACATCAGAAGCGTAAGCACCGTAAGCCAGCACGACGACGCAAATGCACCGAGAAAGCGACAGTGGCCCTATGCATATGCTCTGGCTATCACGAGCACGTGGTATATACACCTTGCGGGATAAGGACCGGGCACATAAAAAAGCACGCCGAGCTGATAAGTAGGCAGCGAAAGTACTTCATTTAATGTACATGAGCTACTATTCGATTCAAGTCTAAGATGTATACGATCAGATAATCATCCTACAGTCATCTGGCTTCCTATGTTCGGCATACATATCGGAACCAGTAAATGCCACTCGGAAAGGATCTACGCCACTCTGTCAGTCAGTAGCTACGGAAATAAGCCAGTAAGAACGTCATCTATGCACGTAAGATCAATGTATGCGGAAGATAGTGGATTGCCCTTCAGTAATATCATAAAGAGTTCAGCGGAACAATTTCAAGGCATAATATTGGTGTTTGTGGCGCCCATCGGCGAATACTACCTGAAAAAAGATACCTCACGCGAGGAGCCGACCAAACCGTGCTCTAATAGACCGTCGCAATCAAAGATACGGTGTCGACTGCCTACGTGCAGATGGTAAGATGTTTGAGTAGGATATTTACTCCAGGTAACCTGGGATTCCTCACCGATGTATGCCATTTCGAAGCATCATTGATACTGACCCGTCTTCTGAACAGCATATATTAGCTTTGCAGCCACGCGCGCCTCCGATTCGTGTCATTTTGGGAGCAAAGCGCTCAAACGAGATTATAGACAGAACCTTTCCGGGTAAGATGGTGCTCTTCTTGCAGATCACGTTAAACCCTGGTCATGTCTACAATAACATGTGAGCACTAAGGATACTGTGTGCGGTGCTGTTTTGGAGCATAATATACGTAGATCACAGTATACATGTACTATATGTTGCTTCGCTTTGAGTAGAAATTCTAAGCCCACCGCAGCGCAGCGGAGGTGGTCGGCCCTCTCTACACCAACCAATCATGCCCTAGCGTCCGCGGAGCGGACGCCCAGACCGCTAGTTTCTCCCCGCTTCTAACCTTGTAACCTGTCGGTCTGTCCGTCCGTCAGTCCGTCGCATTCCCCGTCTTGCTGCCTTTTCCTGCCTTTTCGCATGACTACAGCCGGCCTGGCTAATACAGTTGCGTCCCATCTTACCGACCGCGCCTACCTTTCTGACTCGACCTAACTATGCCAAAATTACCAATATATTCAAAAGCGTTACACAATTAGCTCGCGCCCTGATTGGGCAATACCGACCGACCTGCGACACTGACTGGATCTGTCGCACGATCAGACCGCCTCTCGCATTCGCGATTGGACGTAAGGTAAGCATTTCTGCCGAGCACGAAACGCATCGATTGGCTGCAAACAGCCAGGCGAGCTGCGCAGATGATTGATTATCTACATTTAGCTACGCAAAACCTGTCGTATGTACTGCAAATCGGGCACAGTAACCACTTTATTTTCTAAGCGCTCTGCGCACTTTTCAAATAGAGAAATTTATTATTATTAATGTAGACTTCACAGACCAGTATTTTGTAAGAGCTCTGGGATGCTATTTTCCACACACTTTTCAAAGTAAAGACGATATTAATAGTATTCTTAGAATAAGCTTCACAGGCCGCATTTGTAAGAGCTCGGCGATGCTATTTTCCACACAATTTCTAAAGTAGAGACGATAGTATTTTTTAATATTAAAGTAGGCTTCACGACCAGCGCTTTTTGTAGGGATATATCTTTTTTACTTCACTGACACTCACCACTGCCACCGTGCAATGAAGGCGCGCGGCTGCACGGTCATTGCGCTATCTGCTCCCGTGCACTGCACCCGACGAATGCATGCGCACGGTACATTAGTCTTTTAGTCACTTTTATTGCCTGTAAAGTATGTATTTGTTTGAAAATATGATAAAAGTATTAGTATAGCAAAACCAAAATTTTAAAAATCAACTTTTTTATATTTTTAAATAATAAATACCAGCCTTATATTTCCTTGCTATTGACTAATGTTTGGACGCAAGTAATTGATTAAAACAATAAAATTTACTAACTTACTCACAGTTTGCAAAATGGTGGGCCCTACGTGCAAGCAATGCGAGGCGAAGATTGACCCGCTTCTGCTGAGCCCGCAGCGGTCTACGACGGATTCCTGGGCGCGCTGCGTCTGCTGCGGGAAGCTGCAGTACGGCTACACATTCCGTAGAATCAGCTAGCGGGACATCGTGCGGCGCTGTATTGCCTGCGAGAACGGCCCAATAGCGGTTGAGTTCTGGGAGGAAAAGCCCCCACTGATTCGACCGAAGTGCGCCGCCAGGAAAGCCTGCCAAACGGCGAGAAGGTGATGGGCAAAATAGACACAGCCGCCCTCGCAAGCTGACCGCCCGAAACGTCAGGTACATTGAGCAAAAGAAGAAGCAGAAGAGCAGGTGATTTGGATATACATCCTTATATCCCCTTACCCCGCATAGTTTTGTATATTGGCTGACGGTGCAAGGCTTGGGGTCGCACATACTGTAAGCTGACTGTGGCGCTACCAAGCGTGTTGACGCACCTATAGAGCGTAGCGCGTTTCATATAATAACTAGCACGAGGTATGTACTGTGTACCTCTGCAAGCTGGCCGTCCCTATCTGTATACGCGTCACCGTAGATGGCACGTACACTCGCTCACGTGGGCACACGCAAAACCATGTTATCTGTACCATCAGATCTTATAGCGTGTATTGCACTAATTGGCGCTCACAATTTAAACCACAGTATTGAGTGGGAACTACGTGCGACAAATGAGCTGCTGTTTACATAGATACTACCACTGCGTGACAGTGCAGACCGTACAGATGGACGTGGCAAGTCGATGTGGCTGTAAGCAGTACTGTACTTTAGTGCCCTGCCCATAATGACCGAAATAAGAGATCGGTTGAGTCGCGGATGACTATGAGGTGTGCCCGCCTCGCGCGTATATATCGCGTTGGCTACCGCTAGCAGACGCGCGTTCAGCATACCTGTATCGCTGCAGTATGGCCTGTGTCCAGTTAGTGACCTGCTTGGTCATATAGACTGACACATCAGAAGCGTAAGCACCGTAAGCCAGCACGACGACGCAAATGCACCGAGAAAGCGACAGTGGCCCTATGCATATGCTCTGGCTATCACGAGCACGTGGTATATACACCTTGCGGGATAAGGACCGGACACATAAAAAAGCACGCCGAGCTGATAAGTAGGCAGCGAAAGTACTCCATTTAATGTACATGAGCTACTATTCGATTCAAGTCTAAGATGTATACGATCAGATAATCATCCTACAGTCATCTGGCTTCCTATGTTCGGCATACATATCGGAACCAGTAAATGCCACTCGGAAAGGATCTACGCCACTCTGTCAGTCAGTAGCTACGGAAATAAGCCAGTAAGAACGTCAGCTATGCACGTAAGATCAATGTATGCGGAAGATAGTGGATTGCCCTTCAGTAATATCATAAAGAGTTCAGCGGAACAATTTCAAGGCATAATATTGGTGTTTGTGGCGACCATCGGCAAATACTACCTGAAAAAAGATACCTCACGCGAGGAGCCAACCAAACCGTGCTCTAATAGACCGTCGCAATCAAAGATACGGTGTCGACTGCCTGCGTGCAGATGGTAAGATGTTTGAGTAGGATATTTACTCCAGGTAACCTGGGATTCCTCACCGATGTATGCCAATTTCGAAGCATCATCGATACTGACCCGTCTTCTGAGCAGCATATATTAGCTTTGCAGCCACGCGCGCCTCCGATTCGTGTCATTTTGGGAGCAATGCGCTCAAACGAGATTATAGACAAAACCTTCCCGGGTAAGATGGTGCTCTTCTTGCAGATCACGTTAAACCCTGGTCGTGTCTACCATAACATGTGAGCACTAAGGATACTGTAATATACGTAGATCACAGTATACATGTACTATATGTTGCTTCGCTTTGTGTAGAAATTCTAAGCCCATCGCAGCGCAGCGGAGGTGGTCGGCCCTCTCTACACCAACCAATCATGCCCTAGCGTCCGCGGAGCGGACGCCAAGACCGCTAGTTTCCCGCCACCTAAACATGCAGCCTGTCGGTCTGTCTGTCTGTCCGTCCGTCTGTCAATCCGTCCGTCGCACTCCCTGTCTTCCTGCTTTGACCTGCCTTTTTGCATGGCTACACCCGGCCTGTCTTATACAGGATTCTCCCATCCTACCGACCGCGCCTATCTTTCTGACTCGACTTAACTATGCCTAAATTACAAATATGGCCAAAAAGCGGACACAATTAGCTCGCGCCCTGATTGGTCAATACCTGCTGACCTGCGACACTGACTGGATCTGTCGCACGATCAGACCGCCTCTCGCCCTCGCGATTGGACGTAAGGTAAACATTTCTGCCGAGAATGAAACACATCGATTGGCTGCAAACGGCCAGGCGAGCTGCGCAGATACTTGATTATTGCGCAAAACCTGTCGTATGTACTG
>NW_003303586.1:109252-112987 GCF_000142945.1 Phytophthora infestans T30-4
GTAAATTTTGTCGTATATATTTGGACCCAGTATAATGTTCCCTCGGGAAAGTGATTTTACGCCCACTTTGTCTAGTCAGTAGCTATGCCCATAAGTCAGAAAGTACCGTCAGCTATGCAAGTAAGATAAATTCATGCGGAAGATAGTGGGAATTCCCTTCAGTAACCATCACAACCAGCTCAGCAGAATAATTTCAAAGCATAATATTGATGTTTGTGGGCGGCCATCGGCAAAACCTACCTTATCCTAAAAGATCCTCCGCGCGAGGAGCTGATTTAACATTGCTCTATTAAACCGTCGCAATCGATGATATGTGTCGACTCCCTCACGGCGATGACGTGCAGATGGGTAATATGTTTGAGTAGGCGTTTTTACTCCAGCTACACTGGGATTCCTCACCGATCTACGCATATTTCGTAGCATCATTGATACTGACCCGTCTTCCGTACAGCATATATAAGCGTTGCAACCACGCGCGCCTCCGATTCGTGACATTTTGGGAGCTATGCGCTCAAATGAGATTATAGACAAAACCCTCCCGACAAAGATGGTGCTCTTCTTGCAGATCACGTTAAACCCTGGTCATGTCTACCATAACATGTGAGCACTATAGATACTGTGTGCGGTGTTGTTTTGGAACGTAGCATAAGTAGATCACAGTATACATATAATATATGTTGCTTCGCTTTGAGTAGAAATTCTAAGCCCACTGCAGCGCAGCGGAGGTGGTCGGCCCTCTCTACACCAACCAACCATGCCCTAGCGTCCGCGGAGCGGACGCCCAGACCGCTAGTATCTCCCCGCTTCTAACCTTGTAGCCTGTCGGTCTGTCTGTCTGTCCGTCCGTCTGTCAATCCGTCCGTCGCACTCCCTGTCTTCCTGCTTTGACCTGCCTTTCCGCATGACTACAGCCGGCCTGTCTTATACAGGTTTCTCCCATCCTACCGACCGCGCCTACCTTTCTGACTCGACCTAACTATGCCAAAATTACAAATATATCTAAAAGCGTGACACAATTAGCTCGCGCCCTGATTGGTCAATACCTGCTGACCTGCGACACTGACTGGATCTGTCGCACGATCAGACCGCCTCTCGCCCTCGCGATTGGACGTAAGGTAAACATTTCTGCCGAGAATGAAACACATCGATTGTCTGCAAACAGCTAGGCGAGCCGCGCAGATACTTGATTATTGACGTAAAACCTGTCGTATGTACTGCAAATCGGGCACAGTAACCACTTTATTTTCTAAGAGCTCTACACACTTCTCAAATAGAGATATTTATTATTATTAATGTAGCCTTCACAGACCAGTATTTTGTAAGAGCTCTGGGATGTTATTTTTCACACACTTTTCAAAGTAAAGACGATGTTAATAGTATTAGTACTATTAAAAAAGGCTTCACAGGCCGCATTTGTAAGAGCTCGGCGATGCTATTTTCCACACACTTTCTAAAGTAGAGACGATAGTATTTTTTAATATTAAAGTAGGCTTCACGACCAGCGCTTTTTGTAGGGACTTTGCGAATATATATCTTTTTGCTTCACCTGGCACTCACCACTGCCACCGTGCAATAATGCGCGCGGCTGCACGGTCATTGCGCTATCTGCTCCCGTGCACCGCACCCGACGAATGCATGCGCGCACGATAGATAGTTGTTTTAGTCAATTTATATTGCATGTAAAGTATGTATTTGTTTGGAAATATGATAAAAGTACTATTATAGCAAAGCCAAAATATTAATAATATAAAACATTTTACTGTTTTGCCTAATAATAAATACCAGCCTTACAGTACCGTGCTATTGGCTAATATTTGGACGCAACTAATTGGTTAGAGCAATATATTTTGCTAACTTACTCACAGTTGTGGACCCTACGTGCAAGCAATACGAGGCGAAGATTGACCCGCTTTTGCTGGACCCGCAGTGGTCTACGACGAATTTCGGGCGCATTGCGTCTGCTGTGGGAAGCTGCAGTACGGCTACGCGTTCCGTACAATCAGCGGGCGGGACATCGTGCGGCGCTGTATTGCCTGCAAGAACGGCGCAAAAGCGGTTAAGTTCTGGGAGGAAAGGCCTCCACCACCTAATTCGGCCGAAGTGCGCCGCCAGGAAAGCCTGTAAAACGGCAAGAAGGCGATGGGTCCTGACTGGTACCTCAAGAAGAAAAATAGACACATCCGCCCTCGCAAGCTGACCGCCTGAAACGTCAGGTACATTGAGCAAAAGAAGCAGCAGAAGAGCAGGTGATTTGGATATACATCCTTACAGCCCCTTACCCCTCATAGTTTGTATACTGGCTGACGGTGCAAGGCTTGGGGTCGCACATACTGTAAGCTGACTGTGGCGCTACCAAGCGTGTTGACGCACCTATAGAGCGTAGCGCGTTTCATATAATAACTAGCACGAGGTATGTACTGTGTACCTATGCAAGTTGGCTGTCTCTATCTGCATACGCGTCACCGTAGATGGTACGTACACTCGCTCACGTGGGCATACGCAAAACCATGTTATCTGTACCATCAGCCCTTATAGCGTGTATTGCACTAATTGGCGCTCACAATTTAAACCACAGTATTGAGTGGGAGCTACGTGCGACGAATGAGCTGCTGTTTACATAGATACTACCACTGCGTGACAGTGCAGACCGTACAGATGGACGTGGCAAGTCGATGTGTCTGAACGCAATATTGTACTTTGGTGTCCTGTCCATAATGACCGAAATAAGAGCTCGGTTGAGTCGCGGATGACTATAAGGTGTGCCCGCCTCGCGCGTATATATCGCGTTGGCTACTGCTAGCAGACGCGCGTTCAGCATACCTGTATCGCTGCAGTATGGCCTGTGTCCAGTTAGTGACCTGCTTGGTCATATAGACTGACACATCAGAAGCGTAAGCACCGTAAGCCAGCACGACGACGCAAATGCACCGACAAAGCGACAGTGGCCCTATGCATATGCTCTGGCTATCACGAGCACGTGGTATATACACCTTGCGGGATAAGGACCGGACACATAAAAAAGCACGCCGAGTTGATAAGTAGGCAGCGAAAGTACTTCATTTTAATTGTACATGAGCTACTATTCGATTCAAGTGTAAAGATGTATACGATCAGATAATCATCCTACAGTCATCTGGCTTCCTATGTTCGGCATACATATCGGAACCAGTAAATGCCACTCGGAAAGGATCTACGCCACTCTGTCAGTCAGTAGCTACGGAAATAAGCCAGTAAGAACGTCAGCTATGCACGTAAGATCAATGTATGCGGAAGATAGTGGATTGCCCTTCAGTAATATCATAAAGAGTTCAGCGGAACAATTTCAAGGCATAATATTGGTGTTTGTGGCGACCATCGGCAAATACTACCTGAAAAAAGATACCTCACGCGAGGAGCCAACCAAACCGTGCTCTAATAGACCGTCGCAATCAAAGATACGGTGTCGACTGCCTACGTGCAGATGGGTAATATGTTTGAGTAGGCGTTTTTACTCCAGCTACACTGGGATTCCTCACCGATCCACGCATATTTCGTAGCATCATTGATACTGACCCGTCTTCTGAACAGCATATATTAGCTTTGCAGCCACGCGCGCCTCCGATTCGTGTCATTTTGGGAGCAAAGCGCTCAAACGAGATTATAGACAAAACCTTCCCGGGTAAGATGGTGCTCTTCTTGCAGATTACGTTAAACCCTGGTCGTGTCTACCATAACATGTGAGCACTAAGGATAGAA
>NW_003303586.1:113366-115209 GCF_000142945.1 Phytophthora infestans T30-4
ACTTTTCTGACTCGATCCTAACTATGCCAAAATTACAAATATATCCAAAAGCGTTACGCAATTAGCTCGCGCCCTGATTGGACAATACCGGCCCGACCTGCGACACTGACTGGATCTGTCGCACGATCAGACCGCCTCTCGCATTTCGCGATTGGACGTAAGGTAAACATTTCTGCCGAGCACGAAACACATCGATTGTCTGCAAACAGCTAGGCGAGCCGCGCAGATACTTGATTATTGACGTAAAACCTGTCGTATGTACTGCAAATCGGGCACAGTAACCACTTTATTTTCTAAGAGCTCTACACACTTCTCAAATAGAGATATTTATTATTATTAATGTAGCCTTCACAGACCAGTATTTTGTAAGAGCTCTGGGATGTTATTTTTCACACACTTTTCAAAGTAAAGACGATGTTAATAGTATTAGTACTATTAAAAAAGGCTTCACAGGCCGCATTTGTAAGAGCTCGGCGATGCTATTTTCCACACACTTTCTAAAGTAGAGACGATAGTATTTTTTAATACTAAAGTAGGCTTCACGACCAGCGCTTTTTGTAGGGATATATCATTTTTACTTCACTGACACTCACCACTGCCACCGTGCAATGAAGGCGCGCGGCTGCACGGTCATTGCGCTATCAGCTCCCGTGCACTGCACCCGACGAATGCATGCGCGCACGGTACATTAGTCTTTTAGTCACTTTTATTGCCTGTAAAGTATGTATTTGTTTGAAAATATGATAAAAGTATTAGTATAGCAAAACCAAAAATTTAAAAATCAACTTTTTAATATTTTTAAATAATAAATACCAGCCTTATATTTCCTTGCTATTGACTAATGTTTGGACGCAAGTAATTGATTAAAACAATAAAATTTACTAACTTACTCACAGTTTGCAAAATGGTGGGCCTTACGTGCAAGCAATGCGAGGCGAAGATTAACCCGCTTCTGCTGAGCCCGCAGCGGTCTACGACGGATTCCTGGGCGCGCTGCGTCTGCTGCGGGAAGCTGCAGTACGGCTACACATTCCGTAGAATCAGCTAGCGGGACATCGTGCGGCGCTGTATTGCCTGTGAGAACGGCCCAATAGCGGTTGAGTTCTGGGAGGAAAACCCCCCACTGATTCGACCGAAGTGCGCCGCCAGGAAAGCCTGCCAAACGTCGAGAAGGTGATGGGCAAAATAGACACAGCCGCCCTCGCAAGCTGACCGCCCGAAACGTCAGGTACATTGAGCAAAAGAAGAAGCAGAAGAGCAGGTGATTTGGATATACATCCTTATATCCCCTTACCCCGCATAGTTTTGTATACTGGCTGACGGTGCAAGGCTTGGGGTCGCACATACTGTAAGCTGACTGTGGCGCTACCAAGCGTGTTGACGCACCTATAGAGCGTAGCGCGTTTCATATAATAACTAGCACGAGGTATGTACTGTGTACCTATGCAAGTTGGCTGTCTCTATCTGCATACGCGTCACCGTAGATGGTACGTACACTCGCTCACGTGGGCATACGCAAAACCATGTTATCTGTACCATCAGCCCTTATAGCGTGTATTGCACTAATTGGCGCTCACAATTTAAACCACAGTATTGAGTGGGAACTACGTGCGACGAATAAGCTGCTGTTTACATAGATACTACCACTGCGTGACAGTGAAGACCGTACAGATGGAAGTGGCAAGTCGATGTGGCTGTAAGCAGTACTGTACTTTAATGCCCTGCCCATAATGACCGAAATGAGAGCTCGGTTGAGTCGCGGATGACTATAAGGTGTGCCCGCCTCGCGCGTATATATCGCGTTGCCTACCGCTAGCAGACGCGCGTTCAGCATACCTGTATC
>NW_003303586.1:131373-132794 GCF_000142945.1 Phytophthora infestans T30-4
TCGTGTCACGTTTACATGCACAAAACTGAGGGGTCTCCGACGTGTCCCAGACACTGTATGTGCACCACACAAGAATTGTAGACCTGCCATCCAATCATTATGATTACAGCAACCTCCGCACTTCAACAAATTGGGTTGTGCAAATCCTTTTATTCCACCGTCTCGTGAGTATGCAGAGCTCTAAACAAAACAAAGAAAGGCCATGATGCGTAAATTACATTTTTTTTTCAATGCGAAATACATTACGACCTGGTTTCAATCCTGCTTCAGGTTGTGTACCAGGTTAAATGCGCACATCTATGCACCAAAAACCTGGGCAGTAACATCGTGCAAAAATTAACTTAAAGTCCAGATTCGCACACAAAAACTGCGTCACCACAAATAAAGCGTGCGACCACATCACACTATGGAGACTGTACACATATAGAATGGATTGCCTGTGCACGCCGCTTTTTTTCTGATTCCTCGCACAGACAGGGGTTGGGATGGTGATTTACAGCCAACCATCGCCGCACTTCAGAATCGAGAAAGGAGATCACCCAGCAAAGACTCGGCCGGCCGACGCGACTTGCAATGCCGAAGCGTATCGCCTGGCAGGATGTGGCGCTCAACGCTACCGGTATCGAAGCTGACAGAGTGCTGACTGCCTTTAAGACCTACGAGGTCTCGAAGAGCAATTTGTACGCATGTACAGTTTGCCTCGACAATGCCCCACACAAGATGAGGTACAGGATGCTTCAGTGCTCGTCAACAGCGTGCAAGGCGGCCATTTCCTCGGGTGTACACGCTTGTTCTTGGCGCGGATAAACCCTCTCATGCCAGGTTAGCGACGCAGTGTCAATATTCGAGGTGGGGGAGCACGCCACAGCGGTAAACTCCCCCAAGAAGAAGAAACTGACGGAGCTGCAGAAGATATACTGCCGTGAGCTCACGGCACAACATCTGCGGCCTGTCCGTATACGCAATGCGATGGCACGGAAGTTTGGAGCGGTGCTTCAGGACTTGCCAAGCTTGGGCACCGTCCAGAACTTCGTCAACTACTACTCCAGGAAGAACTTGTCGCGGAATGACATAGTGGACGATTTGAGGACCTGGATCCACGCGAGGGCGTACACCGGACGAGAGGCCATGTCCCAGACCTTCACATTCGCCTGGAATATGGATGAGCAAGGCAAGCCAGTGGTCGGAGACGGGATCGGAAGAACGGCCGTTCGTTATTGGGTTTAACGACCAAGACCCTAATGCTTCGGCTAATGCGGCCGCCGGACAACTACATACTTCATGTGGACGCGACGTACAAGTTAAACTATCGCGGATATCCGGTACTAGTGGTCGGCATCTCCGATAGATCGCGTAGCTTTCATCTGGTGCGCTGTACACTGTATCAGGTGAAACACAAGAAATTATACAACCGATGCTCA
>NW_003303586.1:132894-133751 GCF_000142945.1 Phytophthora infestans T30-4
TTCTCGACAAATCAAATTCCACGAGACATATGACCATTGGATGACAGCAACGAGACGAACCGGCGGCGGGGAGAAGTGGCATGGTGTGGACAAGCAGCACGTCCTGGAGGGGGAACAAGCGAAAGAGCGAGCGCAAAAGAGAGTAAGATTGCAAAAGTGCCGCGACCCGGGATCGAACCAGGGACCTTCAGATCTTCAGTCTGACGCTCTCCCAGCTGAGCTATCGAGGCGTCAACAATCAAACCTACCCACCTGCTCCAAAACTTAGACTTCCAATCGACAACGCATCTGACAGCCACCACTGACCAACACAAGCTTCGGCTTCCTTTCTGTCTACCCAACGAGACATTTCACGCGCATGTCCAGGGTCATTTCGGCCCAAGCGAGACACCAGAGTGCACCATCGTCATTCCGCACTCCCGCAACAGAAACGCCATTTCCTCTTGATTGCGTAGGCCCACTGCGCTTAGATGAGCTGTGAACGCGTGACGAACCGGTCCGGGCGCGATCAGACCAGCGACAACGACGCGAATTGTGTCCGGCTCAGCCGGTCCCACACAGGTTAGCCTGGCTCGACAAATCAAATTCCACGAGACATATGACCATTGGATGACAGCAACGAGACGAACCGGCGGCGGGGAGAAGTGGCATGGTGTGGACAAGCAGCACGTCCTGGAGGGGAAACAAGCGAAAGAGCGAGCGCAAAAGAGAGTAAGATTGCAAAAGTGCCGCGACCCGGGATCGAACCAGGGACCTTCCGATCTTCAGTCTGACGCTCTCCCAACTGAGCTATCGAGGCGTCAACAATCAAACCTACCCGCTGCTCCAAAACTTAGACTTCGATCGAACAACGCATC
>NW_003303586.1:134507-151617 GCF_000142945.1 Phytophthora infestans T30-4
GGCTTTCGTCTGTCGCCTGGTCATCAGCGGTAGAGTGGTTCATAATCGTACTCTGGTGAGTTGTAATCAACCACGAAATTTCAAACGTTTTCCATTTTAAAGACTCGCTGCCTGACAGTACATGTACTTGACGCTCTGCTCCACGTGACGGAACGTCTACCGAGTCTTCATCCGGCTCGTAGATCATTTCCTGGATACGATTCAGCGACGCCAGTTTGACTTGCGAGTTTCAGCCAAGATGACACGACTGACCTTCGATTCCAGCGCTTCAGTGGCTAACGAATCCGCGGCCGCGTTGTATTCTCGTACAACGTGAAGATATTTAACTGATCGAAGCTTGGCCGTGAGTTCCTTGTGAGTATTCAGCAGCGCTAGCAAAGTTTCCTTCCTGCATGCGATCACCGCTAGTGATTGTTGAATCGCGAGCCTTGAGTCACCAACGATGACTAAATCCTCGGCACCGTACGCAATAGCAGCCTTGACACCGTTTATCATCCCTGTGTACTTCGCTTCATTCACCGTGGTGGCCGGAGAGGTAAGCGCTTGCAGCGATCATTATCTTTCACTCAGGAAGGTTCCACAACACCCAGGAACAGCTCCCGTAGCCGCCGTACATTTCTGTCTTCGCCGATCCGTCAAATGGCATGACGAATCCACAGTAATTCCGTGGAAGCCTTGCGTAAAGCAACGACGGGTCCATACGTATAGTTGAAGAGCCCTTTCTTGGAGGCGCCATCGGTGCGAGTGAGTTGTGGTGTAGGGATTTCCAGATTCGACCATACGCCGACCTACTTTAGGTCAAGAATCGGCTCGGTCTGATAACCCAGAGCTTAGGAGCCAAGGATCACGGTAAGTACTCGGCGATCTGTCCGGATATGCTATCCGGATAGCCGCTGAGCTCAACGGCCGCCTGAAGAGTCGGTAGAGATCCGAAACGACTACATTTCACTAGATATTTGTATGAGAAGCATAGGATTAAATAGGAGGAGCCGAAAAGGCTCCCAGAAGATAACAGAGCAGAATTTTCCTAGTCCAAGACACGTGTACACTTTTCCGGTAAGTCCCTGCATAGGGCTGGATTATGCCTGCCGTCAATACTCGAGAGGCATAGCTTGTAGGGTATTGACTGGTAGCGCCAAGAGATTAGGTCGGTCCGGGTAGGACAAAGTCTCGCTACGCGCGAAAGAAAGTCCCGCATACTCAGCGGGCCGGTACGTCGGATAGCC
The DNA here is from genome assembly GCF_000142945.1 of Phytophthora infestans T30-4. Lineage (NCBI taxonomy): Eukaryota > Oomycota > Peronosporomycetes > Peronosporales > Peronosporaceae > Phytophthora > Phytophthora infestans. Next base: position 135,734 of record NW_003303586.1, read on the forward strand.
CGGGTGCCGTAACACTTCTAGCTGAGCTGCCTCTGCGCTCGGTGACCTGTAAAAGCGCTCGCGCGCCGTCGTCCATCCTTTGGTGAAGGGCACAGGGTTGTGAACGAGCTCAGCCGAACCAAACTCGGCGGAGCCTCGGAAGTGATCTGACTTGGTTAGTCGGAACCGGGTGGAAGCGAGCCACTCGTCTGTCCCGGAAGGGCCGCGAGGGGACCACCCTCTGCGCAGGCCATACAACCGCCGACCTAACTCGGCGATTCGTTGTGGTTTGTGTAAGGAATCCACATCTGACGATATTTGTGTGTTCTACTACACCGCAACTGGTGTCGCGACCCGGGAACAGGAGTGTGTGCTTGTTTTTATAGGTGCCAGCTAACCAAGTTAAGAGGAAGAGAAGAGAAAGAGAAGAGTGAAGATGGTCAAGGGATCAGCAACTCCGAGCGATGGAAGCCCAGCGACGGCTGGAGGATCGCCTCTCGCGGGGTCGGACCCGGCGGATCAACGACTCATCGCCATGACGATGGAGGTGGGACGAACCGTCTAGTTCGACGAGGATGGCCAAGACCTGGAGAGCGAGAACGGAGATGCAAGTGAAGGAGAGTATGAAGAGAAGGCCGAGACCGCTGAGCTCGGAGAAACGAAGACTACCGCCGAGCTACTTGGCGAGGTGGAAGAGTTGACGCTGCAGGTGGGACGCATGGGAGCCCCACGTCCTGTCGAGCGCAACTTATCCGCCGATCTCGACGAAGGTGCGGACGATGAAGAAGATGAAGAAGAACATGGCGTTGCTCAAGGGGACCGTCCGCCCCTTATTCCGAAAGCGACGAGGAACGCCGATACACCGAGCGCCAATAAAGTGTTGGCTCGACTCGGCGAGGAGATGAGAACGAGATCGGAATGGATGATGATGTTCGCGCCTGTAGCGATGGCGCAGGCGAAGTGGCCGATGTTGGGTCCCGAGTTAACTCAGCCGGTGCGTGCAGCCAACATCAACCAGCTGGTGGAAGAAACTGTGTTGCTGTTGAAGGCGATGGGCTATCGGTGCAACAGCCGACCAAACAGCCTCATCCTGTCCGACTGGAGTCTGACCCGTGGCGGAGCCGAACTCTGGCAATGGAAGAAGAAGCTGAGAGTGGCGTTTGGATTGGAGAAGGCCCCTGGTGGAACGAAGAAGGTGTACAGCCGAGTAGCCGAGTTCAAACCACTCGGCGAGGACCCGAGCAAGATTCCTTTGCCGAAGACCCCGGAGACAAAGAGACGTGAAGTGTTCCGCGCTACGCAAGGAACTCCGTACTTCGAAGACTCTCACATGCTGACTCCACTGAAGCTAAACCCGACTCAGCGAGCGCCGAGTCGTGGGCAGCGAAATGTAGGTCGTTACCGTGAATTGTATGACGCTGCAGATGAGGCTGAGGCTTACGAGGAGGATGAAGAAGACGACGACGCCTTCGACGTGAGAGGTAACCGTGAAGAAACCGTGAAGGACTACATCCGAAACTTGAGCTTTGACGCGACTGAAGAGGACTCGACGCAGTACCTCGAAGTCCGAACCCACGCCTCGCTCGACAAAATCGCCGAGTTCAAAGGAAAGCGCTACCGCTCTGACGCGTCGCTCCAGTGGCTCAAGCGCTTCATCTACGAGATGAAGAGCACCAGGATGCCCCAAAGTGCATGGTGCGAGCCTTTCTCGCTATGCTTGGAAGAGTTGGTACAGGCAGCTGCCGAAGAAGACTCAGCGACGTTGGAAACTACTCAGCGAGGCGTTCCTGGATTATTATTGCTCACAGTTCGACCAATCCGCCCGCACTCGTTACTACTCGGCGAGACGTAAAGTCAACGAACCGATCTGCGACTTCCTGATCCGACTCAACGGGTATGCTCGGACGGCCAAGATCCAGTACGAGAAGGGTGGCGCCGACGCAGCTGACCATGTCGAACACTTCTTGCTGCATTGTGGTGATGACGATGTGATGGATTTGATGTACCCCTTGCAGTTGGAAGGCATCAGTAAGGTGGAACAGATAATCAATCGTCGGATCCTCGGCGAGAAGCGCAAGAAGCAACGCGACCGACTCGTGATCGCACGAGGCCGAGATGACAAGCGGAAGGATCAGAGCCGCCGAGATGACAAGCGGAAGGATCAGAGCCGCCGAGATGAGAAGCGAAGTCGCAAGGAAGAAAACCGCGACCGCCGAGTCACTGTCGTTGACGCTGACTCCGACGGAGAGGAACTAATCGATCAGAACCCGCCGAGTCCGTACAACTCCGAAGACGAATGGGATGATGAGGACCAGTCCGGAGGACACGACTCAGCGGAAGACGACGACTACATTGACGCCGGCGTTTCCAATGATAAAGGAAATACACCGGACCGCCGAGAGAACTCGGCGGGAGACCAGAATGGCTCGAACCGAAGCTGGGAAAACTCAGCGAACCGACCTCCGCGACCGTACAACCAACGAGAACAGTCGAACCGTGGAGATGGATCACGCGACAACACCCAACGAGGATCTTGTGCAGCTTGTGGAAGAATGGGGCACTCGGCTCACTACTGTCGACGACGCTGCCAATTCTGCAGACAAGTCCATGAAGGCGGCCGGTGCGAGCTGTTTCGTCAATATGAGAAGCTGGCTGCGTTCGTGAAGAACTCTGTCGACAAGTCGCAAGTGCCAGAAGACCTGCAAAACCTCTACGCGCCGAGTGATTTAAACTCGGCGGCCCGCCAACACTGACTGGGTTGGAATATGCCGGGCTGCCACAGTCAGCTGAACCTGCAGTTGAGGCGAACTTCTTGTTTGCCTTCGTAGGCGAAGCAGGACGGCCCGAGGGAAGAAGCGGGGATGGCAATTGGATGTGTGAAATCGACGGAATTGAACGTGAGCTCGGTGAGTTAGATGATAACAACCGAGCGATTGCAAGTGTAACTCGGCAGTCAGACCAGGCTGTGCATCGTACCAGGATAATGAAGCTGCTTCCGGGAGAGCGGCTGGGATGGTGGTCAGCACAGACGTTTGATCGCCGAGTTAGAATGAGAGCCCTCGTATTGGGTGCAGTGAACGACCGAAGGACCAAGATATTATTGGATACCGGAGCAAATGTCTCGGCGATCAGTGAGTACTTCGCGAGGAAACTGCGTCTCAAGAGAGTGGCCAGCCGAGATAAGCGAATTGACATACAAGGAATAAGTAAAGACAGGATGGTGACAACGTCAAGAGCAGTGGTGAAGGTGACACTCGGCTGGGAAGTGGCATACGAGTTTGAAGTATGGATAATGCCTCATCATGCCGGAGTCGATTTGATTCTCGGCACCGACTTTATGATCCCAGCTGGAATACGTCTGGATCTGTACAACTCGGCGGTCAAGCTACCCGATGAGATGGTGATACCACTCATCCGGTCAAGTAATGCACCGACCAAGACCGAGTTCGGACCAAATGTACCATGCGGGCCACCAGACGGGTTGACGATCGAAAGTCGAATGACCGCTGAGTTCAAATTACCCAGGCGACAACCCAGTGAGTCGACGCATGACCTATGGGTGCGACGGACGAAGGGTTGGATTCCAACGGTTGTTTTTAATCGCCGAGGAAGACCAACCCATGTCCTGATTACGAACGTACGACAGACGTCAGTCTGGTGCCCACCTCACTTTTATGTGATAAAATGGCAACCACACGGAGTGCTGGCCAACGAGGGATATGTCCGCGTGAACTCGGCGAAGTACCGTGACTGGCAGATATTGGCCTTTGAGTCGGCGATGGATAAAGATTTGCTGCAGAAAGAACAACGACTGTACGACGACTGGCTGTCACACCAGCCGCCAGCTGTGGAAAGACGAAAATACCCAACTCCGACGGCGGTGGAAAGACGATCTCCAGTGGAGGGTGGACCAGAGTTAACATGCGCCGAACGCTGGAGAAGGATCGAAGCCGACACTGAAGCCGGCGACTACGAGAAGCGTCGCGGTAACGCAGACGTCATATCGACTTCAGGGGTGACAAGGGGTGACCCGGCTATAAACTCAGCGTTCAAGCTGGAAGATGTCCGAGCGAACCATACGTCGGTGCTACACGATGGCCAAGATGTCTCCTATCAGCTGTCCAAGTTTGAAGACGATGGCGCCATTTCTGACGTCAACACGAACTCAGCGGTGGAAGGAACAAGTGAAGTAAGGGCCACGGAAGACGCGTCGGCGACTGACGACTCAGCTATAACGGCAGGAGGCCTTGAAGAACGCTCGGAACAAGCCCTATGTGACGTTGAGCCCGTTGCTGACAACCGAGCCAAGTACGGAATAATAGGACCAAGTTCTGCAGCCGTGGTGAACTCAGCGATGGGTACACCGGAAGCCTGCATTATCCAGTCGGCGGCGGCAGACTCGACGTCAGAAGATCTAAACACTGAGAGTGCCTCGGACGTGGTTACAGCATGTCGTCAGGATGTCAGCTATACTGAAGGCGCGTTTACACGCACGGAAGTCAGCTCTGCCGTCATAACCGACTCAGCGGATGAGCACTCCGACGCGACCAAGGAATATGATAGTTGGGAGGTATTACTACCTGAAGGAATAAAGCCGAACGACGACCCAGCTACGGCGGACTCGGCGTTGGAAACTGTGGAGGCTGAAACCGGTTCGGAAGTGGTTAGACAGCCTGACGACGATACCATCAACCTCGGGAACAAGTTTGAACACGAAGGAGTAAGATCGTCCGTCACAGTGAACTCAGCGAATGAGAGCCTTGACGCGGACGACAACTATGAAGTACCAGAGGTATCATTGTTGGAAGGTACTATAGCTGAGGTCGGAGTAATGAACTCAGCGGCGACGGTGTTTGACCCCGGCGGAATTGACTATGGCTTAGGACAAGCTGAAGACGATGAATGCAACTCGACGAGAGACCCGACCGAGACCCTGAGACAACACTACTTGGCTATCGCTGCGACCGAAGACGAGAAAGAGGATGATGTTGACGATGGCACGACCAACGCCTTTGAGCGTAGTGGGACAGATCTGGAATTGACGGACTACGCTCACGAGCTGGCCTTCCTTCCCGACCTCACTGAAGTTGAGCCTACCGAACTCGACTATGGCGCTGCAAACGTCAAGTCGAGTAGTCATACGCCGACACAGTCGTCTAAATTGGTGGCAGAACTACAAAAGCACGACGGAATAATGATTTCAAGTGGTAATGCTCTACCGCCTCCAGCGTACGGAGCATTGTGCGACATCGACGTTCAAGGACACGAACCCATTAAGCAGAGAGCTCGGCGGATACCTCTCCGCCACTTGAGCAAACTTTACGAGTTGCTGAAGGGGCTTCTTCGAGCTGGGTTGATATCATTCTCGGGCAGCCCTTGGGCCTCGCCAGTGGTGATAGTGCTCAAGAAAAATGGTGTGGATATTCGGCTATGCATCGATTATAAACTGGTTAATGCGGTTACTACGCCGATGGAATACGCTATGCCACTGGTTGATGACCTGCTTACCGAATTGGAAAGTTACTTGTGGTTTTGCTCGCTCGATGCTGCGAGTGGATTCTGGGCAGTCTTGATGACACGCCGAGCTCGGCAGATCTCAGCGTTCGTATGTGCACTTGGACACTTTGAATGGTTACGAATGCCATTTGGATTAAAAAATGCGCCTATGATTTACCAACGACTGATCGACAACGCTCTATGGGGTTACGTTCAACCAAAAGGAGGATGGCAGTTGTTTGCCGAACGAATGGCTGTTGCCGAAGCCGAGTCAGGAACTCGGCGAGTTGAGCTCGGCGGAGTCAGAAATTCAACGGAGAGTCAGCTGACGAAGTTTGAAGCTGACCACAAATCACAAGCTGACTGCGATCCGGTCCAAGACTTGGTAAACGGACCGGACGGCGACATGTTTGCCAATGGAGAACCAGACCAGTCTTCCTTGATTCCGGTGTTCAAGCGGAGGTCGTTTGTCGATGATATCTGTTTTTGGGGGGAGACGTTCGACGCCTGCTTGGAGACACTCGACCGATTACTAGCCCGATTCACAGAATGTCGAATTAGCATCAGCTTTACTAAGAGTATCTTTATCCAACCCAAGGTTGATTTCCTATCGCACGAGATTACGCCAAGTGGCATACGCGCTGATGCGAAGAAGATAGCCGCGATCGCCGAGCTCGCCTTCCCGAAATCGAAGAAGGGAATGCAAGCGTTCCTCGGTGCCCTCAACTACTACGGCCGATTCATCCAGAACTTAGCTGTTTACGGAGCAGTACTCTATCAGCTAAAGGATACGGACTTTGGACCTGGGGGTGACCTGGCGTCAGCAAAAGCATCATTCGCCGAGCTCAAAAGACGGGTAGCAGAAGCTCCAATTCTGCGTCATTTCGACTCGACGAAAGAAGTCCACATAATGTTGTACGCCAATGAGTGGGCGCTGAGCAGTACGTTGATGCAACCACACGACGACAAGCTGCACCCAGTTCGCTTCTGCGGACGCGTACTAAAGGAGAACGAACTCGGCTATCATCCCGCTGAGAAAGAAGTGGTCGCGCTGTTGCAATTGCTGAAAGTGTGCTACACTCTCTTGGCGGGAAAGACGCTTCACGTCTACACCCGTTTCTCCACGCTGGAGTGGGTGTTTAAGTCAAAGTCGCTGTACGGTCGCGCAGTCAGTTTCGCAGTTATGTTGTCGCCCTACGATTTGAAGGTGAAGCGAGTACGTGAGCGAGATGTAGACTTCGCCCAGTTGCTCCAGGCGTCGATAACCCCGTTTATCGGACTCGACGATTCCTTGAAGCACCTGGCGCCTCCCTCCAAGAACTCGGCGACAGTTCGAATGGACCCAGCACTGCTATATGCCCGAATACCAGCTGACTTTACTGGATGCGTGCTGTCATTTGATGGCTCAGCGAAGACAGCTAAATACGGCGGGTATGGAAGTTGTTCGTGGATACTGTGGCGCCTTCCGAATTGGGACATTGAGATCGCTGCGAGTGCGTACCTGTCGTCCACCACAGTCAACATCGCCGAGTACACCGGCATGAACAATGGAGTATTGGCGGCGATTGACCGAGGGATAACTGATTTGATTATAGTGGGTGACTCCCGGCTTGCAATCCAGCAATCCATGGGGGTGATAGCATGCAAGAAGGAAACGTTGCAAGTGGAGCTAGCTCGACACAAGGATCTCACGAAACAACTCAACTCGGTCCGGTATCGACACATAGCGCGACACTATAACGCAGCGGCTGATTCTCTCGCTACAGAAGCACTGGAAGCTAAAGCTGGACGAGTAATTCTCGGGGCGGATAGGAAAGCAGAGCTGAGAATGATTAACCGAGTAGCCGAAGAACTGTACGTCACAGGCAACCCAGCGGAAACACCGATTGTCACGGCAGTCACTCGTAGCCGAGTACGCCGAGTTCACTTTGAGGACGAGCTGGATGTAGACTCGGCTAGAGCAAGAGGAGGAAGTCAGGATCATGAAGCCATGTCTACAAATCCTGGAGAATCCGCGTTTGAAAGTAGTGGAGATGAATTCGAACAAGTCAGCGGGGCGTCGACTCGGCGGACTAACCACACGACCCCGAATGTCGAAACAAGGTCGCAGATGGAGTCAGTCCAGACAGCTCAGAATGCCAACGACATTGATCCAGTGACGGTACAGACTGAGCGGAGACGACGAATCGCGAAAGCACAAGATGAAGAACTCAGGTGGGCCGATCTGAAGGCGTACCTGAGAGGTGAAGTGGAGAACCTTACACACCGTCGAGCTCAGAATGCCGGCAAAGTCGCAGAAGTCTTTGTACTCAGCGAAGACGGCCTGTTGTACCGCCGAGATGAAGCCCGCCGACTAGGCGAACTCGGCGAACCGAACCTCTCATTGAGATTGGTGATACCGTCAACCATGGTCGACGAAACACTTCATAACTGCCACAACTCGATCGAAGGAGGGCATCAAGGCATCGTCAGAACTTATCACCGAGTCAAAGCCGACTACTACTGGATTGGTCTGTACGCCGACGTGGTGAAACATGTTAGAGCCTGCGAAGATTGCAATACCAGTAAGAGCAAGCCACAGTTGAGAGGTTATTCGCCGGGAAATGTGGTGTCAGACCATCCATTCCAAGTCGTGTCAATGGATTTCGTTATTCCCCTTCCTCGAACTCAGCGGGGCAATACTGCACTGCTGCTGTTCCAGGACCACTTCACGGGGTTCGTTATCGCTAAGGCTATGAATGACACCGGAGCACTCGAAGTGGCCAAGGTATTTGAGGAATGCGTCTTCAGGCAGTTCGGGGCTCCGTCTCTGATACGGCACGACCGAGATCCAAGGTTTATGAGTGAAGTTTTCCAAAAGTTCTCCGAGATGATGCAGTCGAGATCAAGAGCTACGCTGAGTTACCGACCACAAGCCAACGGTCAACAAGAGAGGTCAGTCAAGACAATGGTTCAGACTATACGGGTCTACGTGGAAGACCCACTTCAAGCCGACTGGGATGACATCGCCGAGAAGATGGTACATGCTATAAACAACTCAAGAGATTCGACTCGGCGAGAAACCCCTTTCTATCTGGTGCATGGTTGGGACGCCAAGTCTACACTCAAGGCTATGACGAGTTCGATACGACGTGGACAGGGACGCCCAGTCAACTCGGCGGACGCAGTCGAGTGGCGCCGAGAAGCGAACAGACAACGAGAAGTGGCACTTCGATTAGCAGCTGAGTTCCAAGTGCGAGAGAAAGCACGACGAGCTCGAGAGCACAACGAAGCGTTGAGCAAGAAGGAGAAAAGATCCATTCCCAACACAGCAGATGACGAAGATGAAGTTGCAGAACCAGGCGATGAATCCACCAAATCCTTGTTCAAAGAAGGAGATCAAGTCTGGTTGTTTATGGAGCGAGTCAAGTCGGGCCTGACCAAGAAGTTAGCCCACCGATGGCATGGACCATTCAGGGTGAAGAAGAAGGTGGAAGAATTCGCCTATGAATTGGAGTTACCCGACAAGAGTGGATATAGGTTCTACCCAGTGGTCCATGTATCACGTCTGAAGGCAGTCACCGAACTCGGCGGTAGACCAAAGACGAGGCTGATCGCCGACCTCGAAGCGACTCAGCGATTTGACTTTGATGAAGAATTACTGCCTGAAGACAGCTGGGAACCAGACACAAGTACGAACCAGTATGAAGTCGAAGCAATTCTCGACGACGAGCTACCATTATCCACAAGTACGTCACGATCACAACGGAAGTTTAAAGTTAAGTGGGTCGGCTACGATGAGCCTACTTGGGAACCACTGTCGAATTTGTCATGCGGAGGTCTCCTGTTTGACTATCTACGACAGAAGAAGCGCGAAAACCGTCTGCAAATGGTGCAAGTTGCAGATGAGGATTAACAGCTATTGCACCAAAAGTTACACCAACTCGGCGGACGACACAGGCCGAGTTGAGATGGAATGCTACTGTGTCGAAACTACATATACTGAATAATTACGAAATGAAGTCCTGAACGATACCTACGGGACGCCCAGTCAAAGGAAGAAAACTAAAAAGTCGGCGATCCGGATTCCAAGTGAGTTGAATCCGACGGAGACAACTGGGAAGAGCTCAGCGAACTCGACGATTGGGGACGTGGCGTCGGAGCAGACGTCACCCCTTGGGAACTTGCGGAAGGAGATGCAACATTCGCAGCAGTGGCAAGAAGTATCATCGCCGAGCTAGCCAACGAAGCTGATGCCGAATCAGGTGCCTCAGGATCCGACGCGGCGGAAGTGGGCTGAGGATCCGTTCCACTGGGGAGTGGGGTGCCGAACAGAGACATACTCGGAGACGCGCCTCGGAGATTGGGAGAACCCAACCCATCGTCCGCCGAGTCGTCATCAGACGCACGCTCGCCATCTGAGCCGAGCTCACCGATCGAAGACCCAGTGAAGATATGGATGCCTTGACGATTCAGCCGAGGTGGAGCACCTGGGGCATAGGCAGGAGGCGCTTGTTCAGCAAGATCGAAATCCTCTTCAATCGCGTCGTCAACAACCTGAGGATCCATACCGCGCGGAGCGAAAACTAAGAAGTCCACGTTCCGAGCGCGGAAGCAAGTATTGTATGGATGGACCGCCGGGTCAGTCAGCCACCAAGCTCGCCAGGGCTCGGCTAGATCCACATCGTGAGCACACTGGACCCAATCTCTCCCGGAAGGAACCCACGAAAGGTTAACGGGAGAGTAATGGGGAACGGACGGATCGAAATAAACTTCTGCGTCCACTAGAGGAGCAGGTTCATCGCCGAGCTTCTGAGTGACCGCCGAGTAAAGCTGGTCGTAGACAGCAACAACCAGAGATCGCAAGGTGTCACTACGACGTTTGCGCTCGCGCTTGTACACCAGCCACAGTTCGTATACCTCAGCGAGCTGGGCGGGCGTGGCAGCCGGGTTAACGTCAGGGTGGAGACCCATCAACACACTCGACTCGACGATCCAATGACGACGCTCATAGAGAGCTACGAAGTAACGAGTCATTTGGCCGTCAGTCTGGATGGGCCTCCCCGCCGAGTCCAAGGGACTGTCGCCGCGAAGCTTCACCCACATATCTCCAAGAACTTGCATCAAAGTTCGAGGTCGGGTCAAAGAAGCCAAACACCGCCGAGCTTCCTCCAGTATCGACGGAGAAAAGAAGAAAGGAAGCTCGGGGAGCATCCGACGAAGACGCTGACATGGATGGCTCGGGTCGAAAACCGTCAAGAGAACACGGCGTAGACGGCACACGACTCTTGCCCCCAACGAGCTCCATCTGCACCCCTCCGCTCAGTGTATCCAATAATGCATTCCAACAACGAGTTGAGCCGAAATGCATGAATGGTACCTCGCGGAGTTGAGCCATGTGAAGAGTCAGGCGACAATCCTTGGACACCGCTTGCGAGGCTCGAGTCCGTAACGTCGCCAGCGGAAGTGTAAGAGCGCTGGGAAGGGCGACCACAGCCGGACGTGAGGCAGTCGAACTCGGCTGAGCGAGAATCGATATAACCGGGAGCCTACTCGGCGAAGGAGCAGCCGGAATGGGCTGAGCCGGAGCTGGATCAGGAGTCGACGGAAGCTGCCGATGCTTGTGGTGTCGATGCGTCTTGTGATGCTTCTTGTGCTTCTTGTGCTTCTTGGATCGCTTCGACCGATGACCGGTAGGACTCGACGAGGCACGACGCTTGCGATGCTGCTGCTTCCCCGAAGCCGGCGCAGAGGCAGAACTCGTCCCGTCACCAGAGTCCTTCGATGAAAGCCGCGAGGAGGGGCGATCACTCGGCGGCAAAGACTCATCACTCATCTCATCGTCAGAACCAAAGATCGCCGCATGAAGACCTCTCGCTTGGGCGGAACGACGAGCATCTGCGGTCGCTGAGTCGGAACCGGAAGGACTGCCAGCCGAGTGCTCTGATAAGGAAATGGGATTCAAGAGCGACCCAACGGCAGGATTTGTCGAGCCGGTGGACGGAACAGAACCATCACCAGGCCCTAACACCTCGTCGTCAGACGCGTCGAGATCCTCAAGCAGCTGAGCAGTCACAGTACGGGCGGTCGCAGCCGATCTCCGAATAGGACGCCCAGATGGGGACGTCAACACGGCCGTGGTCACAGGGAGAGACGGTCTGAGGACACTCACGGCCGGAGTCACTAAGTCAGTCGGCGTGGTGGATACGCTCAGACCCCGAGAGGGCGACTGGGAGTGTCCAACCACCGTTAGCACGACGCTGAGTGATGCGCTCGACTGGGGCAACCCAGCGGAGATGGGCGAAGTCGAGCCTGGGGCACCCACGCTCGTAGCCGGGACAGGCAGTGAGGCCACGACATCAGATGAAGATATCGGCGGTGGGCGAGTAGCCGCGACCGACGAAGTCACCGGAGGGCCAGAAGACGAAGAACCCACCGAAGTCGTCGAAGCGACTGCAGGAACGGTGTCGGCGGGCGGCTCAGGCAACTCAAACTCAAACTCAGCTTCGCTCGAAGCGTCACCGTCGTCTTCAGAGCGAGCAGAGACAGCGGGCTGAGTAGCAGAACTCAGCTGAAGGTGACGAACCTTCTTCCGCCGAGTCCGACGACGGGACTTTCCAGAGCGAGGCTTTCCTCCATCGGATGCAGTAGCTTGAGGCGAACTTGAGTGCAAAAGGGCACTGATAGCCTCGTGTCCATCCTCTCCGGGGAGTGGACAAGCGTACGGTTGAGGCGGATGCGGCGCCGGCGTACGCTGACGAGGACCTGCGGCTGTGGGAGACTTGGGGTTGGCATAACGCCGAAGCTGCTGAGTCGAGGTCAAGTTTGCCAAAGGCGTACGGTGAAGCTGAGCAAGAGTCGGCTCAGCCTGAGTGGTTACCGCCGCCGAGCTGACTGGAGCCGCAGCCGAGTCTGCCAATGAAGTCGTCGAAGACCCTTGACTAGCTGAGGGAACCACACCAGGACCAATAACGGAACTCGCCACTGGAGCATCTCGGCGAGGATGGACAATCAACTCCAACCGCCGAGTTTCACCAGCGGGAATGTTGAGAACCTCAGGAAAGCGAGACTCCAAGACACGACACAGCCGGGCGTTGAGGAGAAGGTCGGACGGATCAAGCCCAGGAACTTGCAAGCCACCGCCAGCAGCAGCAGCCATGTGAGGATCGTGCATCGGAATAATACCATTCCGACGGATGAGCCGCTTCTGTCGCAAGATCACCGCTCGCTGCTCAGCGATCACCGACTGAGCGTGCCGCAAGGGTTGAGTACCGGTGGAACTGTACAACCGCACCGACTCCTGCAGCTGTTCGAAGTGTTTGGAAGCGATGCCCTGAAGAGTAACGAACGCCGCATCCCTCTCAGAAATGGATCGAAGAAGGACGTCGATCTCGGCGTCCCGATCCAAGACTTGCTGATGGTGGAGCTGGGCCTGACTCAACGCAGCGTCGACCTTGCTCTGCTCAGCTGCGATGGCCCGAGCAAGTTTCGCCTCACTCAGAGCTACAGCCTTCCGCAGCGACGCGAGGAGATTAGCCGATTGCTTGGCAGCAGCCTCCAATCGAGACACTTGCTGTTGAGCCGACGAGAGCTGAGTTGACAAGTCGACATTACTGAGAGCAAGCGAGTCCAGTCGCCGAGTCAATGCGCGGTTCTCCTCCTGAACAGCTTGGTTGTCAGCTTGGAGATCGCCGATGATCTTGGGGTAATCAAGAGCGGCGTAATTGCCTTTCAGGATATCCAACAGTTCCCCCGCGGAAGCAGCATGCAAAATCGCTCGCCGCTGTACAGGATCGGAGGGTTCCACGGAACGAGTGAATCCGTAAGCCATGAGCCTCGCCAAGAAGGTCAATTCTTCTCGGCGATCATGCCCTTGCTCGTTAATTCTGGCCATGAGGGAGTCAAGACTCACTGGAGCAGCCGAGCTTGGCTGATTGGTGGCGCCCGAAGTGGTGTCGCCTGGCAAGCTCGGTGGACCAGGAAGGCGCACGCGAGAAGACCCCGCCGACTCCGCGTCAGACTCATGGGAAGTTGTCAGGTCGACCAGCCCAGCTTCATGCCGGTCGCTGACCCCACGAGTACCGACGGGTCGAGGAATCGACTCAGCTGGCACGCCTTCACCTCGACGAGGAGTTGGAGAAGAAGGATGGTTCCACGGGTTGTGCTAGAACAACATGCGAAGAGTAAGGAGCTGCCAAGTGAGTGATAGCGGAAGCAACGAACGTACCAAAGAAGGTGGTGGGGAGCCGCGAGACGTCATCAGCCGAGTACGGACCAACGGTGGCAGAACAAAATGAAGGATTAAGACACTCACCAGCTCGGCTCGTATCATAACCGGGGCAGTTGTGGTGTAGGGATTTCCAGATTCGACCATACGCCGACCTACTTTAGGTCAAGAATCGGCTCGGTCTGATAACCCAGAGCTTAGGAGCCAAGGATCACGGTAAGTACTCGGCGATCTGTCCGGATATACTATCCGGATAGCCGCTGAGCTCAACGGCCGCCTGAAGAGTCGGTAGAGATCCGAAACGACTACATTTCACTAGATATTTGTATGAGAAGCATAGGATTAAATAGGAGGAGCCGAAAAGGCTCCCAGAAGATAACAGAGCAGAATTTTCCTAGTCCAAGACACGTGTACACTTTTCCGGTAAGTCCCTGCATAGGGCTGGATTATGCCTGCCGTCAATACTCGAGAGGCATAGCTTGTAGAGTATTGACTGGTAGCGCCAAGAGATTAGGTCGGTCCGGGTAGGACAAAGTCTCGCTACGCGCGAAAGAAAGTCCCGCATACTCAGCGGGCCGGTACGTCGGATAGCCCGGGTGCCGTAACACTTCTAGCTGAGCAGCCTCTGCGCTCGGTGACCTGTAAAAGCGCTCGCGCGCCGTCGTCCATCCTTTGGTGGAGGGCACAGGGTTGTGAACGAGCTCAGCCGAACCAAACTCGGCGGAGTCTCGGAAGTGATCTGACTTGGTTAGTCGGAACCGAGTGGAAGCGAGCCACTCGTCTGTCCCGGAAGGGCCGGACCGCGAGGGGACCACCCTCTGCGCAGGCCATACAACCGCCGACCTAACTCGGCGATTCGTTGTGGTTTGTGTAAGGAATCCACATCTGACGATATTTGTGTGTTCTACTACACCACAACTATAGACCATGTGGGCCCCTCCTATTTGTGGCACACATCAGTTTTGTTGCAACACAAAATTTTCTCCCTCAGACGCCACCACGTGCAGTACACGACGGCGGTGGATCGCACGGTATTCCTAAGGCCCCATGGAGTCCTGGTGCATTAGACCGCCTGCAACAGCTGGGCAGCGATCACAGCTCGGTGCTCTGCAAGCCTGTTCAAGCCAAACGGTCAAGTTGATGAGATATCGTACCCGAAAGGGCAGCCGGCAGGCTGCTGGTTTGGTGTGCGAATAGGGGCTGTTTAAGCATAGTAGTTATGCGTAGTGTGACGCGTGACGCGTGACGCGGCTGGTTAGTCGACGCTTACCATCATCAATGCTGCCAATTGGAGAGGCGCCAGTCGCTGGGCAGAGCGACCGCCAGACGTCTCTCTACGCGCATGAAGTGTAAGTGTTATCGCTAACTTTGCTACTGAATATCACTAATATTTTATCATTATCTGTATTTAGACATATGCATTGTTCATCTAGCATCAGTCAGGCTCCAAAACTACGGTGATGCAGTAGTTCTGCCGACGTTCGGCCACATCAGCGGCTGACGATCGGCTCGGTTGCTGCAGCGTAATCGCTCGCGTTACTCCCGCTGGAGGGCGTGACCGGCACGGGGAGGACGGCCTGCTGTAGTAGGAGCGGTGCCCACTGTAGCTCGCTTGCGCTTGTACGCACGACGGTTGACGAGCACCTCCTCGCCGTTGCACTTAACGCGATCACACTCCTGCATCGCGAAGAGGCGATGCACGCAGTTACCATATTTGAAGTGGTAGGAGCAAGGGCATGTCTGGGTAAGCAAATTGACTGGCCACCCTGTCTTGGGCTGGTCTTCGTCTTCCTTCCGTGCAGTGTTGACACCAACCTGAGCAGAGATTTGAAGCGCTTCTTGCAAGGAGTTCGTGGCAGGGTTGTAGGCTCTCTCTGGTGCCGTGTACAAGACGTAAAGAATATTTCCTTCCAAGTAAATATTGTGGGTTCGAGTCCCACTAATCACATATTAGGAGAAATGGCTGAGTGGTTAAAGGTGGCAGACTGTAAATTTGTTGAAGTAATTTCTACGTAGGTTCGAATCCTACTTTCTCCAAAAATATATTTTTATATTTATACGTAATTTTATAAATACAGGTAACTGTGATTTTTTTATAATTAAAATAAATATTTATTATTTATATTTTTCACAAGAAAATAATAAAAATATATTTAAGTACATTAAGGGTACAGCTTTTTGCTCTATTTTTAATTCAAATATG